>NW_021835261.1:27500-42794 GCF_006345805.1 Octopus sinensis | reverse complement strand
TACTGCGGCCATGCTGGGGCACCGCCTTGAGGAATTTTCACCAAACTAATCGACCCCAGGACATATTTTCATTTTTTTAATGCTTGGTACTTATTTTATCAGTCGCTTTCATCGAACTGCTAAGTTAAGTGGACGTAAACACACCAACATCGGTTATCAAGAGATGAATAATTTAGTAAAATAATTTTGTCGTTATTAAGCTGTTGTCTTGAACATGAATTTAACATAAACTTTTGGTGGAAGGTTTTAAATTACATAACTTTAAACCGGAAGTTCGTTTCTTAGAACCACGAACAGTTTTCGGCTGTTTGGTAAAAAAAAAGGGAAAACCTTTTTGTTGCCGTATTTCTATTGGGTTGTCCGGAAATTTCGTGCCGATTTTTAAAGGAAAGAAAAGGGTCAATAAATACTTTCCATTTCATTTTTAATCAACCAAATATGAACCATTTTGTTGCATAATGCGTCTCCATCTTTCCTTTAACTTGAAAATACCCTCTTCCCAGAATTGAGGTGGTTCCATGGCAAAGAATTCATCAAGGTATCTTTTTACGTCATCCAAGGAATTGAAATTTTTACCATTAAGACTATTCTACAGAGACCTGAATAAGTGGAAATCCGAAGGAGCAATATCTGGTGAATATGGAGGGTGGGGTAACACATCACAGCCGAGCTGTAGCAATTTTTTCTGGTTCCCAAAGCATCAAGTGCCGAAAATGAACTTTCTTATCTTCTATTTTAAAGGGTTACAGAATTAGCACAGGTTATAGGAACATAAACCTTCTTCCACGAAAAGATAGCTTAAACTGTGCTCTAAATGGAGGTATAGTCAAATCCTATTCTATGGACTTAACCATGTTCTAAAATAAGTCGAAAGGTAAGCTACTATAAATCAGCACGAACTTTCCGGACAACCCAATATTTAGATATGCTGTCATCGTTTC
The DNA here is from genome assembly GCF_006345805.1 of Octopus sinensis. Lineage (NCBI taxonomy): Eukaryota > Metazoa > Mollusca > Cephalopoda > Octopoda > Octopodidae > Octopus > Octopus sinensis. Next base: position 41,853 of record NW_021835261.1, on the reverse strand, counting down.
AAGTAATTTTGCAAAAATTGAATAATTTGGTAAAATAACTCTTGTCATTATTTCGCTGGTGTTTCGAACATAAATTAATATAAGATCTTGATTGAAGTTTTCAATCTAAATTATTTTTAAAAAAGAATTTTCTGTCAGAGACCGTCACTGTTCAGCTGATATCAAAGGACCTAACCGTCTTATTTGTTCTTTGGACGTATCGACAGCATCAGCATGGTAGATCCCCAACTGGTTCTGATACAAAAAACGAAAAAGCATGATAGACATGTCGATTTGGCCACCAACCACAATAACTGATCGCCAAGCTTCGTGAACCTTGCTCGGTCCTTTGTGTTCAAGATCGGGAAAGAGCTGGAAGTTTTTTTGTGTAAACGTGTCATCGGTGACCAAAAGAAAGGGCCATTCTTAGAAAGGTCAAATTCGTCATGTAGGTCCACTCAATGGGTCTCTGAGCAGCTCAAGTCGAAGTCCACTATTTGATGTATGGCGCACGCGGACATCTAGCAAAAGACATTCTGGAATGAGAATAAATCAATAGAAAGATGTGATCATGTGACCGCCCCCCGCCCACCCGAGCTTCAGAATCATGTGGTTCTTCTGCTCTCCTGATTTGATCCCCTTGAACTCTTATGAGTAGAATCGGTAGCTGCTCACCAACGATAGTGAGGCGCCATCATTGGCCTTGTGGGCGACATGCAGTCGATGTACTTGGTCATGAAATGTAATGATTTTCGTGGCCTCATCGGGAACATTATTGGATTTGAAGACGGCCCTCTTGAAAGCCCTGTTTCTTTGGTGCACCGAACCGAATCTGTGCATCATTTATGCATATACATGCATACATAATTATGCAGATATGTGTATATATGTGTGTGGTGGTGGTGGTGGTGGCTATAGGTTTGTGTGGGTGTATAATGAAAGAGAAAAAGAAAGATAGGTATCTGCGTAGGTAACGTGTACATAGAGAGAGATAGAAAGATAGATAGAAAGAGAGAGTGAGAGATAGACGTTTAAATTTACATAAATATCCTTACTACAGCAGTAGAATATGTATGTATGTATGTATGTATGTTGTATGTATGTATGTATGTATGTATGTATGATGTATGTAATGTATGTATGTATGAATCTATGTATGTATGTATGTATGTATGTATGTATGATATGTATGTATGAATGTATGTATGTAATGTATGAATGTATGTATGTATGAATGTATGTATGTATGTATGAATTATGTATGAATGTATGTATGTATGGAATGTATGTATGATGTATGTATGTATGAATGTTTGTATGAAGGTATGTATGAATGTATGTATGTATGTATTTTGTATGTATGTATGTATGTATGAATGTATGTATGAATGTATGTATGATGTATGTATGTATGTTGTATGTATGTATGTATTATGTATGTATGTATGAATGTATGTATGAATGTATGTATGTATGAATGTTTGTATGTATGCATGTAATGTATGTATGAATGTATGTATGTATGAATGTATGTATGAATGTATGTATGTATGTATTATGTATGTATGTATGTATGAATGTATGTATTGAATGTATGTATGATGATGTATGAATGTAATGTATGTATGTATGTATGTTATGTATGCATGTATGTATGTATGTATGAATGTATGTATGTTATGAATGTATGTATGAATGTATGTATGTATGGAATGTATGTATGTATGTATGTAGTATGAATGTATGTATGAATGTATGTATGTGTATGTATGTATGTATGTATGAATGTATGTATGTATATGTATGTATGTATGCATGTATGTTATGTATGAATGTATGTATGTATGTATGTATGTATGTATGGTATGTATGTATGTATGTATGAATGTATGTATGAATGTATGTATGTATGAATGTTGTATGTATGCATGTATGTATGTATGAATGTATGTATGTATGAATGTATGTATGATGAATGTATGTATGTATGTATGTATGTATGTATGCATGTATGTATGTATGAATGTTATGTATGTATGAATGTATGTATGAATGTATGTATGTATGTATGTATGTATGTATGCATGTATGTATGTATGAATGTGTATGTATGTTATGAATGTATGTATGAATCTATGTATGTATGAATGTATGTATGTATGCATGTATGTATGTATGAATGTATGTATGTTATGAATGTATGTATGAATGTATGTATGTATGTATGTATGTAATGTATGCATGTATGTATGTATGAATGTATGTATGTATGAAGTATGTTATGAATGTATGTATGTATGCATATGTATGTATGAATGTATGTATGTATGAATGTATGTATTGAATGTATGTATGTATTATGTATGTTATGTATGCATGTATGTATGTATGTATGTATGTATGTATGAATGTATGTATGAATCTATGTATGTATGAATGTATGTATGTATGCATGTATGTATGTATGAATGTATGTATGTATGAATGTATGTATGAATGTATGTATGTATGTATGTATGTATGTATGCATGTATGTATGTATGAATGTATGTATGTATGAATGTATGTATGAATGTATGTATGTATGAATGTATGTATGCATGTATGTATGTATGAATGTATGTATGTATGAATGTATGTATGAATCTATGTATGTATGAATGTATGTATGTATGCATGTATGTATGTATGAATGTATGTATGAATGTATGTATGTATGTATGTATGTATGTATGTATGTATGTATGCATGCATGCATATATGTATATATATATATATATATATATATATGCTTGCATGTGTGTTTGCATGTCAGTGTAAACGTATGCATGTACGTACATATGTATGTATGTATGTATGTATGTATGTATGTATGTATGCATAAATATCAGAATTTGTATCTACATGCGTGTATTGGTGGGGTGCATACGCATGTGTTTGTGTGGGCGAGCGCATTTTCATGGTTTTGCGCGGATGCGCTTCTACTTTTATCGCATTCGGGGGAATGAAAACCAAGGAGACATGATTTCTGCCTCGGCACCAACTCAACTACCCATTGACTTCGCCATATATACATAACGAATAATTAATAACCAATATGGACACATAATGTCATGTTTATTCTTCCAATGTCTATTGTGCAAATTTGATGTCTTTTGTGATGAGCATTGCAGCCTGTAGACGAAATGGCTATAAAGTGAAATGGAATGGCGAATATTGGGTTGCGTACGCTTATTTACTCTATGGTAACCCAAATGAAAGGAAAATTGCATTTCCGCCATATTGTACATACATACATACATACATACATACATACATACATACATGCATACATACACATACATACATACATACATACGTACATACATACATACATAGATATACGTACATACATACATACATGTATATACACATACACACGTACGTACATACATACATACATACATACATACATACATACATACACACATACATATATAGATACATACATACATGCATGTATATACACATACACACGTGCGTACATACATACATACATACATACATACATACACACGTACATGCATATATAGATACATACATACATACATGTATATACACATACACACGTACGTATATACATACTTACATACATGCATACATACATATACATACACACGTACGCACTTACATTCGTTTGTATGCGTGTGTGCGTGTGCGTTTGTGCGCATACATACATACATACATACATACATACATACATACATACATACATATATATATATATACATACGTGCATGTATGCATATTTATATTTACATTATATATATATACACACACATACTCATGCATACATACATACATACACACGTGTGTGTGTGTGTGTGGTGTGTGTGTGCATATATATATATATATCTACATGATATTTATTTGTAGTATCACTAGCATTATTTGTTATAAAATGCAGAGCAAGTGTAAGAGAAATTGCGTGCAACACAAGTTTATATTATTTTTCACGTACGATTCACCATTTTGGTTGCTTAGAATCCTGCAATGGATGTTCCAAGTGTATTTGTTTGCTTAACGAGAGAGGATCATCAAGGAGTGCTTTATTGCATTGGGTTACCGAGAAACAAATGTGGAGAAGTTGGAAAGAATGGCCAGGGGTTTTATAAGGATTTTTTTTTCTTTTTTTTTTTTTTTGAGGGGGTAAAAAGGAAGAGATAATCGGCAGAAAAAGCACTATGAAACAAGAGAAATGGAGAGTGGGAAAGCGACGTAGAAGACAAATAGAAAATCGCCTTCATCGTCATCATCATCATCATAACCACCACCACCACCACCACCACCACCATCACCATCACCATCATCATCACCATCAACATCATCATCATCATCATCATCATCACCGCATCATCATCATCATCATCACCGTCATCATCATCGTCATCATCATCCTCATCATCACCACAACTACTACCACCACCATCATCATCGTCATCATCATTACCACCATCATCATCACCACCACCACCACCCCCATCATCATCATCATCATCACCGTCATCATCATCGTCATCATCATCCTCATCATCACCACAACCGTCATCATCGTCATCATCATCATCATCATTACCACCATCATCATCATCACCACCACCACCACCACCATCACCATCATCTCTATCATCATCATCATCATCACCACCACCATCATCATGTCCATCATCATCATCACCATCATCATCATCATTATGGTCGTCATCATCACCATCATCATCATCATCATCATCGTCGTCGTCATCATCGTCGTCGTCGTCATCATCATCATCATCATCATTGTTTGACGCCCGCCTTCCACGCTGCTATGGGCTGGATGCTTTGACAGAAGACTACCCCCAAACTACTGCGTTTGTTTTGGCATGGGTTTTACGGCTGGATGGCCTTCCTAACACCGACCACCACGCAGAGTGAACTGAGTGCTTTTTACGAGCCCCCAGCAAAAGCGAGGTCAGTTTTGACATTGTTTTTACAGGTAGATGCCCTTCCAAATGCCAACCACTTCACAGTCTGGACTGGATGTTTGTTAATGAAAGAGGAAAAGAAAGAAAGAAACGAAAGAGTAACAGAAAATAGAAAGGGAGGGAAAACCGGAAGAAGTAAAACAGGAAAAAGAGAGACAGACAGAAAGAAAGAGAGGAAGGAAAGAACGAATGAAAAATTTTGAACAACCCTAAAGGGATAAAGAAATCTCTTAAATAATAATTGAGCGTAGTGTTTTTAAATATTTGTTTAAATATATATATATATATATATATATATATATATATATATATATTATATATATATATATATACATACATACACCCACACACACACATTTATATCTCAGAAATCACGGATTAGGATAAAGAGTAGCATAAGTGAAGGGAGAGGAGAGAAAATAGTAATTCAGTGAAGGAGAAGTAGTGAGAGTAATAGCCCAAACTGAGAGAGAGAGTGAGAGAAAGTAACCGCAATGAGAGAAAGGAAGGGGTGATAGCTGAATAAGGAAGGAAGGTGCAAAAAATCAACGTTTCAGCTCTGTGTGAGTATATGTGTGTGGATGTAAAAGAGAGATATGTCAATGTTTGTATGTGTTTGTGCAATGGAAATGGGGTGGTTAACGTTCAACACGGAAAAGAAAAATTCCAGCAGCATTTCAGCTCTGTGTGAGTATGTGTGTGTATGTAAAAGAGAGATATGTCAATTTTTGTATGTGTTGGTGTGTAAGTGCGTGTGTGCAATGGAAATGGGATGGCGAACGTTCAAAACGGAAAAGAAAAATCAAACAGCGTTTCAACTCTGAGTGTATTTGTATGTGTGTGCGTGTTCAAGGGAAGTATTTGAATGTTTGTATGTGTGATTATTATGTACCTTATTTGGTACCTTCTTTTTATATAAAATACTACAATTAGCGTCATTATTGACGGCACAAGGTCAGCTAATAATAATAATAATAATAATAATAATAATAATGAAATCAAATAATAATAATATAAAATCAAAACCGCTGACAAATGGTATAAACACCATCCTGAAGGGAGAAAATGTGTCGATTCTGTGGGACTTCCGCGTACAGACCGACAAGACTATAAAAGCTAATAAACCGGATATTATTATAAAAGATCAGACAAAAAGATGTGTTTATTAATTGACATGAGTATCCCTTGCGATCACAATATAGCGGCGAAGGAATTTGACAAGATTAGTAAATACAAAGACCTGCTAATAGAAATTGAAAAAAATGTGGCATCTCAAGGCAACTACAGTACCAGTGATTGTAGGATCTCTAGGAATGATAAAAAAAAGGTACTGAAACCTATTTGAAAATGATTCCAGGCTTACCATCCCTACAGGAAGTGCAAAAAATCGTATTAACTGGAACGGCTCATGTACTGAGAAGAGCATTATCACTGTGAAAACAACATCTATCCATGAATTTATTTATTCATTAATTTTTAAATACATATTTTATCTGTGAATTTGCGTGTGTAATCTGGGAATGCATACAATGAGCTTCTCTGCCCTAGGTGTATGGAAAACACTCGGCGAGAAACGGAAGAAAATTTGAAGAAAGAAGGAAAAAACATAATAATAATAATAATAATAATAATAATAATAATAATAATAATAATAATAATAATAATAATAACAAGAATAAGAGAATACATCTGTTATTTTTTACTATTTAGTTGTTTCAGTCATTAGACTGCGGCCATACTGGGGCACCGCCTTCAAGACCTTTTAAGTCTAATGAATCGAATCTCAGCACTTAATTCTTTTATTTTAAGTTTGATATTTACTTTGTCAGACTCTTTTGCCAAACCGCTATTTCACGGCGATGTAAACATACCAACACCGCTTGTCAAGCGGTGGTGGTAGTGGTGGTTGTGGTGGTGGGGACAAACACTTACATACACAAACACACACAAACACACACATATGTATGTATGTATGATGTATACCAAATCCATTCACAAGGCTTTGTTCGGCCCGAGGCTATAATAGAAGACACTTACCCAAGGTGCCGAACAGTTGGATTGAACCCGGAACCATGTGATTAGGGAGCAATCTTCTCACCACATATCCTCGCCTGCGGCAAATAATATATATATATATATATATATATATTATATATATATATATATATATTATATATATATACACTGAGAAAAAAGTAGTCAAATTTTTCGGAAAAAAATCCTTTAATCCTTTCTTATTATTAGCGCTTTCGTCCTCTCTAAAACTTGTCAAATATAATTTTGTATTTGACAAGTTCTAGAGAGGAACGAAGCGCTAGTAATAATAAAGGTATTAAAGGATTTTTTCCGAAAATTTTGACTACTTTTTTCTCAATATTCAATTCTGTACATCACACCTAACACACACACACACACTCTCTCTCTCTCTCCCCCTCTCTCTCTCTCTCTCCCCCTCTCTCTCCATATATATATATGATGTGTTTCTTTTAGTTTCCACCGACCAAATCCGCTGTGAAGGCTTTGGTCGGCTCAAGACTATAGTAGAAGACACTGGCCCAAGGTGCCACGCAGTGGGACTGAACCTGGAACGATGTGGTTAAAAAACAAGCTTCATACCTCAATAAACAAATACTTCCATGACAAAGAGAAGCAAGAGTAAGTAAATAAGGAAGCTCATTGGAGGGGAAGGTGAAGAATAGGTCAGAAGGAGAGATAGTGTATTGACTGAAATCAGAGATTTGAAAACACAATATGTAAACACAATGAATATGAAAACACAATATGTAAACACAAATATCAATAGGTATTGATCTCACGGGGTGGTTGTTGTCCAAAGACCTTCATGTAAATTCAAAAAGCACTAATTTTAAACACATAACCATCTGCAGGTGCGCATACAGGCACAGAGTCACACACACACATATACACACACATACTTTGTATATGATATATATATATATATATATATATATATATATATATATATATATATATCTATATATATATATATTATATATATAATGTATATATATATATGTTATATATATATATATATATATATATATATATATATATATATATATATACATATATATATATATATATATATATATAATATACATACACACAAACATGCATATTTATGCATAGTCACATACATATACATGTATGCACATATATATATATATTATATTATATATATATATATATATGTATATATATATAAAGAGAAGAGAGAGAGAGAGAGAGAGGAGCATATATATATCTATCTCCTCTGTATATATATATATATATATATATATATACATGATATATATTCAAGCATATATATATATACACACACTCGTACATATATTCATGCATACATATATACACACACATTTTGATACATATTTTACACACACACACACACACACACACCACAAATATACATATGTATATATATATATATATATATATATATATATACATATGTATTTTCACGCACATACACACACACACACACGTGTGTGTTTTCACACATTCAAGTACATACTCATATATACTCATATATACAACACACACATACACACATGCACAAATACACACGTAAACACACATATACACAACAATATATGCACATAGGCACATAAGATAGAGTGACATATAAATGTAGACATGCATAGACAACATTTTAATCTTTCGTACTCTCCTTATTTGTTTTCTCATAGATTTTGAATGTTTAAGACTTTCTGCGCAAACAAAGTAACAGCCTCTTTTCTGCTGGCAAGAATGACGTCGCCAGCCATAAGGATTTCCAATGCTTTATTTAAACATAATTTATAAGGATCCGCAGTACATAGTATATAGATCTTTGTAATTAATAATCTATACGTTTTCATTTTAAATCATGTGTATATTCGGAAAGTGATGTTGCATAAAAGCGTAATGGTGTCGTAAAAGGAATATTTATGATTGATTGATTGATTGATTGATTGATTGATGGACTGAGTGATTGATTGATTAATTTATAGACATATATATATATATATATATATATATATATATATATATATATATATATATATATATATATATATACACAATATGTATATATAGGTAGGTAGGTGGATAGATAGATAGATAGATAGATAGATAGATAGATAGATAGATAATATAGATAGATAGATAGATATATAGAGAGAGGCAGGTAGATAGATAGATAGATAGATAGATATAATATAGATAGATAATAGATAGATAGATATAGATAGATGATAGATAGATTAGATAGATAATAGATAGATAGATAGATAGTAGATAGAGAGATAGATAGATAGATAGGCTTCTTTATTGACCACGCAGGGCTAAACACAGAAGGGACCAAAAGCAAAGTAGAGCTTTTCTTTTTGTGAAGAAGAGAAGGGAAAAAAAGGGGAGGGGCGAACTCCGATCAAAAGGGATCGTGAAAAAAAGGGGGGAATTCCGATAAAAAGGGATCGTAAAAAAAAGTGGAGCTGTGCGCTAGTGATAGGGAGTGAGTTGGTGATTTCGTCGTTGCACTTACGATCTCGTAGCCGTGGTTTCGATTCCTGCACCAGGTAGTATCTTATATTCTTGAGCAAAACACTTCATCTCACCTCACTCTGCGATCACTTCAACGTCTGACGTGCGACACACTGGAGCACGTGGACAGGCAATGTCGATTCCATGGAGCGAGCGAGCAATGTACAGGACAGACATCTGGTCGATGGAAGCAAATCGCTTGTACAGTTTGTTAAGCGAAAAGCTGCCGAAATCCACATATGTCGCTTACGACAAGCGAGTCCGCCATATATACACACACGCACATACATACAAGTATATACACGCACATGTCTGCGTACATACAAATACGGCATACAATAATAATAATAATATAATATAATAATAATAATAATAATAATAATATAAATAATAATAATAAATGCCCTGATGCAGTACCAGGCAGTGGCTCTCATGGCTTCTGATCTTAACTGATTGGAAGTGTTATCATGTACATTGTTTTGTCTTGGTATAAAGATGGGCTAACAGCAAATATTCTGCTCAATACCACAATTTGCTTGTCAGTTGTTTGACCTTAACCAGTTGAGCATGTCTCGTAGTGGTTGACGATATGTGCATCTCTGATCACGAGCAGAAGTAGTGGGGGAGCATCATAGCCATGTGTTGAGAGGGATTCTTTGGGGTTTGAATATTTCACCTCTGGAAATATGGGTGGTTCTTTTCAACATCCTTAAACAACCCTTATTCAGGACCTTTTGAGCGGGATGGGCTACTCAACCTGAAGAAAATTCTAACTGGGCCCTACCTGCAAGGTCAGTGCTGTTTATCTTGATATGAGATCACCATGTCGCGCACATATGGTTGTGATGCATGTGCCTGGTGTACCCTTATCAGACGGGTAGTCATGATGAGTATATTGAGGCTTCGTATATTTTACCCCAGTGTCACTTTGATGGCATGCACTGCTCTCTCACTCAATAATAATAATAATAATAATAATAATCCTCAATCCTTTATATATTAACCAAAATGAAGTAGATTGACAAAATTAATTTTTGAACCTGTTGAAGACACACAAGATGTCGAAATATCGTTCACTAGATGACAATGGCACTCTTCTTTTAACGTGCTCCAGCATGGCCGCAGTCAAATGACTGAAACAAGTAAAAGAATAAAAGAGTAATAGAGTAATAATAATAATAATAATAATAATGGACTCTCACGTCGTTAGACGAGCTCCAAAGGGTTTAATTGCACACTTTGCAACATGTATGGACTTGACAGAGCAAAAAAAAACAGATGGCATAATCGAAAATGATAATGTAAAGATCCTATAGATTTTATGATTCAGTGCGACCATGAGATAGAGAATAGGAAACTAGACATAGTGTTAATTGAGAAAGAAAGCAAACGATGTTGGATCATAGATATAGCATGCCCAGCTGACAACAAGGTATGTAATAAGGAAGAAAGAAAAGTCGATAGATAAAACAGGTTAGCTTGGGAAGTTAAACAGTTGTGCTCGATGAAAAAGGTGGTAGTAGTAGCAACAATTGTCGGAGCCGTGGGGACAGTGAGTAAAAATCTTGAAAAGTACATGGAACAAACAGGGACTGCAATAGGGTTGGAGCACTTGCAGAAAGCAGCCCTCAAATACTCCGGATGGTGCTCGAAAAATAAGAGAATATGGAATATTAAGTATAATTTACTTAACGATTGTAATTCAGTCCCTGACATGCGCACATGAGCATCTAAATGGATATGCGTATGTATATCCTTCCCTTGAGTTCACCTCTGTCTTCTCCGACATTTCTGTCAACTTCCTTGATCTCTCTCTTTCTCTCTTTCTCTCATCTCTCTCTTCTTTCTCTCTTTCTCTCTCTCTCTCTCTCTCTCTATATATATATAATATATATAATATGTAGGTCCCGGTTGAGTCGGGGTTAACCACAGTAAATAAGGTACTCAATACATAGCAGAGTAAATTAATTTTATTTTATAGAAGGAGCTTCTACAGGACTAGAACTGTTTCATTCAAATGAAACAGTTCTAGTCCTGTAGAAGCTCCTTCTATAAAAAAAAAAAAAAAAAAAAAAATATATATATTATATATATATATATATTATATAATATTATATATATTTTCTGTGTGTCTCTCTCTTTCTCTCTCTCCTCTCTCTATATATATAAATATACAAAATGGGACAGAACGCAAAACATCCGGACAGTTAGGTGATACAAAAATTGAACAACAAAACATCCAGATAGACGATACAAAGAAAACAAGGCTGGGTCATTCGGAGTTTACTTTCCTCAGCCGAGTACCAGATTATCTTCGCAATTTCGGAATATATATATATATATATATATATTATATATAATATATATGTGTGTATGGGGGGTGGGGTGTGGTGTGTTGTGTGTGTGTGTGGTGTGTGTGTGTTGGTCTTCTCGCCTACTCTGACCACTTCTACTTTCTTCAAACCTACGGCGTCCCACTTCTGCCTCAAATTTACGGAATATTTCTGAAGTCACTTTCAATTTTTTCCTTGTATAAATATATGTGGTTCTCAACTGCAAAGTATTACAGGTGCACTATCCTTTATCCGGAACACTTGTGTCCTGAATTTCGGATTTTTCAGATTTCAGAATAAAAGCTAGATGCCTAGATTGTAAACAAGACATCAAAAAAAAAGACGTCCTACTACGGTCGCAAAAGTAGATATATACGTAATCACAATCACTAGGAAAAATAAAGATTAAAATATTATCACAGTTTATGTAATAATGTAATCTTTCAAAGGCAGCGACTTGTCAGAAACGTTAGCACGCCGAGCGAAATGCTTAGCGGTATTTCGTCTGCCGTTACGTTCTGAGTTCAAATTCCGCCGAGGTCGACTTTGCCTTTCATCCTTTCGGGGTCGATAAATTAAGTACCAGTTACGCACTGGGGTCGATGTGATCGACTTGATACCTATGTCTGTCCTTGTTTGTTGCCTCTGTGTTTAGCCCCTTGTGGGTAATAAAGAATAGAAATAGGTATTTCGTCTGCGTTACGTTGTGTTTCAAATTCCGCCGAGGTCGACTTTGCCTTTCATCCTTTCGGGGTCGATAAATTAAGTACCAGTTACGCACTGGGGTCGATGTGATCGACTTGATACCTATGTCTGTCCTTGTTTGTTGCCTCTGTGTTTAGCCCCTTGTGGGTAATAAAGAAATAGAAATAGGTATTTCGTCTGCGTTACGTTGTGATTTCAAATTCCGCCGAGGTCGACTTTGCTTTTCATCCTTTCGGGGTCGATAAATTAAGTACCAGTTACGCACTGGGGTCGATGTGATCGACTTGATACCTATGTCTGTCCTTGTTTGTTGCCTCTGTGTTTAGCCCCTTGTGGGTAATAAAGAAATAGAAATAGGTATTTCGTCTGCGTTACGTTGTGATTTCAAATTCCGCCGAGGTCGACTTTGCTTTTCATCCTCTCGGGGTCGATTAAATATGTACCAGTTACGCACTGGGGTCGATGTAATCAACTTAATCCGTTTGTCTGTCCTTGTTTATCCTCTCTATCTTTAGCTCCTTGTGGGTAGTAAGGAAATAAGTATTTCGTCTGTCTTTACATTCTGAGTTCAAAATTCCACCAAGGTCGACTTTGCCTTTCATCCTTTCGATAAATTAAGTACCAGTTACGCACTGGGGTCGATGTAATCGACTGGCCCTCCTCCCCCAAAATTTCGGGCCTTGTGCTTAGAGTAGAAAAGAATATATGATCCTTCAATTTAATGCTTGACAGGTTGTGTATATAACTTAACATATAAGAAAATATTAACGCATGCGTGGCTCTACGGTAAGGAACTTGCTTCTCAACTGCATGGTTCTGTGTTCAGTCTCACTGCGTAGCACCTTGTGCAACTGTCTTCTACTATAGCCTGGGGCTGAATAAAAGTTTGTGAGGGGATTTGGTAGACGGAAACTGAAAGAAGCCCATCATATATGTGTGTGTATGTGTGCTTGAACCCCCATTACTGCTTGATAGCCGGTGTTGGTATGTTTACGTCTCCGTAGCTTAGCGGCTCCGCATACAAACCGATAGAATAAGCATTACGTTTTAAAAATTAAGTCCTGGGGTCGGTTTGTTTGACTAAGAATCTTCAAAGTGATGCTCCTGCATGGCCGCAGTCAAATGACTGAAACAAGTAAAAAATACAAAAAAATAAAAGAATGTGAGTGCGTGTGTGTGCACGCGCGCGCGCGTATCATGTGAGTGTGTGCATTGTGAGTGAAATAAAACTTCCATGATTCAAATGATAAACTGTACCCAAGGGACATAACTGTAACAATCAACGTTCCAGGTGTAAGGGAAATAACTCGAACTTGAATTTTAAAATATGCATATAGTTACGGGCTTCATTTGTTCAAACATACCGTTCCATTTGCTAGAAATAGTAGCTAATCGGAAGTGCAAATATGATAAAGTTTTCAATATATAGTCTTTGAATACTTATAAATGAGCATAGCCTCGGATTCTGATCCATCAGAGCTACGCTGTGTCATTTTATTTCGTCCGTCGTTGTCGACGTTGACCAAGAACATTACATACAAGTGAGCAGATGAAGGAGGGACGCGGTGTGTCCGGCTGCGGCCAATCAGAGCGATACCTGCTTACTCTCTTTACTTGTTTTAGTCATTTAACTGTGGCCATGCTGGAGCACCACTTTTAGTCGAGCAAATCGACCCCAGGACTTATTCTTTGTAAGCCTAGTACTTATTCTATCGGCCTCTTTTGCTGAACCGCTAAGTTACGGGGACGTAAACACACACCAGCATCGGTTCTCAAGCGATGCTGGGG
>NW_021835261.1:15000-22500 GCF_006345805.1 Octopus sinensis | reverse complement strand
CCAAATCCACTCACAAGGCTTTGGTCGACCCAAGGCTACAGTAGAAGACACCTGCCCAAGGTGCCACGCAGTGGGACTGAACCCCGAATCATGTGGTTGGTAAGCAAGCTACTTACCACACAGCTACTCCTATTTTTTTTTTAACAAGCAAAGTAGCTAGCACTGAAGTCTCCATAAGAGATGTACGAGTGGTGTATGAAAGGTTTTGAGCATAACCTAGAAACAGGGCTGCTAGGTAGCTGAAACAATATTTTCTGGTAAGTACAGTCTTTTCGGAGTATTCTTGCTCATTTTCATGATTCTGATATTTTCATTTTTTTTATTTAGTTTTTTTTTGTAGATTTTTGGATAAACATGTGTCGAGGTCACAAGGAAAATGGAGAAAACTGAGTGTCGTGCTGTCATAAAGTACCTTCATTTGAAAGGCTTGATTCCATCAGAAATCCATGAAGATATGGTGAGGACCTTAACAGGCAATGCCCCTTCATATGCAACAGTCAAACGCTGGGTAAATGAATACCATCGTAGCAGGGAGAGTGTGGAAGATGATCCCAGACCAGGGAGACCTCCAACTGCAACCACCGAGGACAACATTGACCTTGCTCTTGGTATGATATTACAAGATCATCGAATATCATGTCGCCAGATAGCTGAGAGACTGGGCGTCTCAAATGAAAGAGCAGACAACATTGTGGAAAAAGAACTTGGGTTCTCAAAGGTTTCAGCAATGTGGGTTCCTCGCCCTTTGACTCCTGAACAGAAACGTACCAGGTGCACTTTGTCCACGAGAACTCTGGAACTGTTTGAAGCCGATGAAGAGAATTTTCTTGCTTGTTTCATCACTATGGACGAAAGTTAGGTTCATCACTGCCAACCTGAAGCCAAAGAACAATCAAAGCAGTGGAAGCACACATTTTCTCCTGCCCCCAAAGAAGGCCAGGGTCATTCCTTCAGCTGGCAAGGTCAGTTTTGGGGGATTCTCAAGGTGTCTTACTGATCGATTACCTTGAAAAAGGCCATATAGTGACAGGGCTGTATTATCCTAAGCTACTGAAACGCCTCCGAGAAGCAATCAAAGAAAAAAGGCCGGGAATGCTCACCAGAAGAGTCCTTTTTCATCACGACAATACTCCAGCCCATACCTCAGTGGTTGCCATGGCAACAATTCGTGATTGTGGATACGAACTTGTTCCCCGTCTGCCTTATTCGCCAGACTTAGCCCCCTCTGACTTTTATCTAATCCCAAAAATGAAAAGAGCCCTGGTTGCTCGCTATTTTACCAGTGACAATGACGTCATAGACGCTGTAGGAAGTTTCTTGGAATCTCAAACAAAAGAGTTCCTCCACGCCGGAATAATGGCGCTTCAGCACCGCTGGAGAAAGTGATCAGCTATCGGGGGAGGGGGACTGGGGACTGTTTTGTTTTTTTAAGGTTCAAGACTTTTCATACACCCCTCGTAAGTAATAACAATACTGACAAGTAATGCTTGTTGCCACTCCAGCATGACAGTTCTGTACGGAAGTACGTTACTACAATTTTTTATACCTCAGGGGGACAACTTCTCCAACTGGTTAACCACACAGCCTGTGTTTGATTTACTGTGAGTAGGGGATCGAACTTTACCATCAAGCTATGTTTTATTTACTTCTGGTTTACTTTTGGTTTGCAAGATTCTTTATGCGAATTCATGTGTTGAAGCAAATTTTGTTGTTTTAACCCCCAAACTCACATAAAGGTTGCAAATGGTAGCGAAAGATAGAAATATCATTATTTCTAATTCTCTCTAAAGGAGACTACTTTTCTGGACTGCTATGTTAGCTTGGCGATAACTATTAATATCCAGTACCGCTGCCGTAGTCTCATTTAGAGAGAATTAGAAATAAAGATATTTCTATTTTTGAAAACCAATGGATGTATTCCACTGAATTTAGGTAAATAATCTTTCGAACTGTCGGTCAGTAGAGACGCCTGCTGGATTCAGCTACTCCACCCTGATACGAGGCAACCACTTCGAAGCTAGTCTGTGGATGCCAGACCAGTAAGGGGAAGCTGCTGACCTCCCCTGTTCGAAGGTTATAACAGACACAGGTTTGTGTGTCACATAGCTAACTAGAGGCGATGGCCTCTTGGAGCTAATCAACGGCAGCATTCGTTCTATTTTTCTGGACTGCCGTGTTAGCTCGGCGATAACTATTAATAGGTATCGAAAGAGCTTTGACAAAACGAAATAACAAAGAAAACTAAAATAAACAACTTACTGTTTAACCAAATTAAATAAACAATCGGTTAGTTAGCCAGATATTTAACCAAGTGACTAATAATAAAGGAGCGGAATTGGACCAGTGCGTGTGTTAATAATATCGGCGTAATGACTCTCCTTACATACATACAAGTACTACCTTTGCAAACCCCAGGTTCCCAGGTATAGATTCAAAAACGTTTACGCAATCACCTAAACCCAAAACTCATCGAAACCAATGTCTCGGTTAAGGTATGGACTGCAAAGATTGCGGACGCTGTAGTTAATAGAGACCCCTGTCGTATTAAAGTTGATGACAAGTAATGCTTGTGGCCACTCCAACATGGCAGTTCTGTACGACGGAAGTACGTTACTACAATTTTTTTTATTCCTCAGGACATCTTCTCCAACTGGTTAACAACCCTACAGCCTGTGTCACATAGCTAACTAGAGGCGATAGCTTCTTGGAGCTAATCAACGGTTCTCCTTGCAAACAAAGTAGAACACTTCGCGAGTGTTTGCGAAAGTGATTAGCGAGGCGATGGTTTATTTCACTAACGTAAAAAAACATCGGTAAGTTTACAGGCAATAAACTAAAGGTTCTCAACCACTTTTTTTTTTTTTACCTATGGACCCCTTTAATTACCATTTTATTCTGGTGGATCCCCATGGCCATTTGATATCTAAAAACAAGTCTAAAGAAACTTCTTTCGAAATTCTTATTTTGTTTTTTCACACGTTAACTTGTGTCGGTTGAACTGTGTAAAATGTCAGAGAAAGAAAGCTCACTGTTTCTTGTAATAAATACTAATATCCCACTTCGTGGCACCTTGGGCAAGTGTCTTCTGCTATAGCCCCGGGCCGACCAATGCCTTGTGAGTGGATTTGGTAGACGGAAACTGAAAGAAGCCTGTCATATATATGTATATATATGTGTGTGTGTTTGTGTGTCTGTGTTTGTCCCCCTAGCATTGCTTGACAACCGATGCTGGTGTGTTTACGTCCCCGTCACTTAGCGGTTCGGCAAAAGAGACCGATAGAAAAAGTACTGGGCTTACAAAGAATAAGTCCCGGGGTCGATTTGCCCGACTAAAGGCGGTGCTCCAGCATGGCCGCAGTCAAATGACTGAAACAAGTAAGAGTAAAGAGTAAGAGTATATACGTCTAAAGCAAAATTTTTTGAGGGGGGCCTTAAAATACAATTGTGGATCCTCAATAAACTATTTTGTTATGTGGACTCCCAAAATTCATGCATGAGCCCTCAGGGGTCATATGGAATCCGGTTGAGAACCACTGCAAAAAACGGTGTTGGTAAAAGTTCAACAAAAGTTTTGTTCGTGATGTTGTACTGAGGCTTAGCGGCGGTGTAGGTTGTGATGTTAATAATGTAAGGCCAAGCATTGCATGTACAGCGAGTGTATTTAAAAGTGCCTGGTTGTTTGCGGCTGGTCAAGGAGCTTATAAGAGGTTGTAGAGAAACTCAGGTTTCTTGAAATGTGAGAAGAAATGATGCAGCAGATATCAGAGCGGATTATCACTCAAAGAGTAGGATTTGAAAGTTACAGACGAATCTGCGTTTCAACGGAAGGTTGGATTACTGAAATCCGAACACATATATTATATAATGGTTTTATATGCGGCGACCTGGCAGAAACGTTAGCACACTGGGTTAAAAGCTTAGCGGTATTACGTCTGTCTTTACGTTCTGAGTTCAAATTCCGCCGAGGTCGACTTTGCCTTTCATCCTTTCGGGGTCGATAAATTAAGTACCAGTTACGCACTGGGGTCGATATAATCGACTTAATCCGTTTGTCTGTCCTTGTTTGTCCCCTCTGTGTTTGACCCCTTGTGGGTAATAAAGAAATAGGTATTACGTCTGTGTTTACGTTCCGAGTTTAAATTCCGCCGAGATCGACTTTGCCTTTCATCCTTTCGGGGTCTATAAATTAAGTACTAGTTGCGTACTGGGGTCGATCTAATCGACTGGGCCCCTCCCCAAAAATTTCGGAAGTTGTGCCTAGAGTAGATAATGTATGCGTGTGTGAGTGTGTGTGCATATATATACATATATATATTAAAGGCATGAAACTGTGTATTAGTATTTCAGTTGATAAATGATGAAGAATTATCTATCTATCTATCTATCTATCTATCTATCTATCTATCTATCTATCTATCTATCTATCTATCTATCTATCTATTTACCCATCTATCTCTAGATAGATAGATAGATAGATAGATAGATAGATAGATAGATAGATTGATAGATAGATAGATAAATAGATAGATAGATAGATAGATAGATAGATAGATAGATAGATAGATAGATAGATAGATAGATAGATAGATGGATAGATTATGAATAAAAGCATGCTTATGTGAAACGAAGAAATATACGCAATGAATATAGAGAAAGAGAGATATAAAGAGAAAGGAAGGTGTAGAGTGGGAGAGAGAGGTAGACAGACAGACAGATAGGCAGAGAAGTAGAAAGAAAGAAAGAAAGAAAGAAAAAGAAAGAAAGAGAAAGAGAAAATGTGAGAGGGGGGAGTTGCGGGGGATGTAAATGTGAAAGACAGTGGGGTGTGGGCGGAATCAGAGGCGGAAGAGCAAACATTTTAGAATAATCAATACATAAACCAGATGTGATTTAACTGGATTAATTTTCAGAGAGGGAGGGAGAGAGAGAGAGAGAGAGAGAGAGAGAGAGAGAGAGAGAGAGAGTGAGTGAGAGAGAGAGAGAGACAGAGAGAGACGAGAGAGAGAGAGAGAGAGAGTGAGTGAGAGAAAGAGAGAAAGAGAGAGTCAACTGTTTTTACATCCTCGTTATGCGCTTATGTTTATAGACCAATAATCGTCTATTTACATTATTAACCTCTAAATATCATACAAATGTACACCGCAATGTATATATATATATATATATATATATATATATATACGCGTATGAATATATATACGCGTATATACGTACATATATTGTTGTGCGTATGTGCGTCATACACTTTACACTTGGAAGATTAATTTTGAGCGACAGGAAGCATATTTTGCTAAGGTTTATAGGTGTCTAAATATTTATTTATGATATTAACCTCTAACTATTATGCAAATATACAGAGCAATATATACGCGGAGTATGCATGTATGTATGCATGCATGCATGTATATATGTCTGTACAGATGTATGTATATATGTGTGTGTGTGTGTGTGTGTGAATGTGTACATACATACGTTCATACGTATATATATATATTTATTTATTTATTATACATATATATATATATATATATATATAGATATATATACATATATGTATGTATGTATGTATATATGTATGTATGTATGTATGTATATGCATGTATATGTATGTATGTATCTATGTATGTATACATTCACACGTCTGTATGTATATAAATATATTTAAGTGTGTGCGTGCATGTGTGTGTATGTATGTATGTATGTATGTATATATGTGTATGTATGTGTGTGTATATCTGATCCTGTGAATTATCACACACACATACATTCATTCATACGTCTATTACATATTACATATATGTACGCACAGAAGGAACATTCCAGAAGTTTTTCAGGAGAGACATTTATTAATTTCAAAGAACTACAAATCTCTAATCTCCTGCAAAACTCTAATCTCTATGCTTCTATGCACTTGCTGAAGCACTCCAGCCACTTCGTGGAGGCCCTACTGGAAGTGGAGGCACATGGCCTAGTGGCTAGAGCAGCGGACTCGCGGTCGAGGGATCGCGGGTTCGAATCTCAGACCGGGCGACGTGTGTGTTTATGAGCGAAACCCCTAAGCTCCACGCATCTCCGGCAGAAGGTAAGGGCGAACTTCTGCTGACTCTTTCGCCACAACTTTCTCTCACTCTTACCTCCTGCATCTTGCAGCTCACCTGCGACGGTGCGGCGTCCCGTCCAGGTGGAGAACCTATACGCCAAGGAAACCGGGAAACCGGCCCCAATGAGCCAGGCATGGTTCGTGAAGGAACAAACAACAAACAACAAAAAACAACTATTGGAAGTCTCTCCAAAGTGAAAATGCCCAAAATTATAATCACAAGCTCCTTAATCTTTTCGTTCTGCTTGGGAAGTAAACGACAAGTCACCGGGTGCAAAATCTGGACTGCAGGGAGGATGAAGGACAGTTTTTATACCAAACTCGTTCAAGTAGCTGCTTACCAGGATGGAATTGTTAACTGGAGTACTGTCCTGGTGCAGGTTCTCTAGCACTTTTACTACGAAACCTTATCTTAAGCTACCTCAAAACCTCCACAAATCTACACTTTGTTCACCGTCTGACCAGAGGGAGCCCAGTGGATCGTGGCACTCCGTCGATTACGACGACGATGGTTCCAGTTGATCCGATCAACGGAACAGCCTGCTCGTGAAATTAACGTGGAATTAATAATATTCATAATGTTTTCTCATGAGTTTTCGTTTCACATGATTTTCGTTCAGTTTCAGCCTTTCGCGTCTTGAGAATATATACGTCAGAGAAGTCACAGCCATCTTCATCTTGTTTTTGATGTTTGTGGGGATGTTTTATGCAGCTTTGAGTTCTTACATAGCCTCTTCGGCATCCTGGTCCGTACGTCATTTGATTGATTGGCACTCCGTCGGTTACGACGACGAGGGTTCCACTTGATCCGTTCAACGGAAGAGCATGCTCGGGAAATTAACATGCAAGTGGCTGAGCACTCCACAGACACGTGTACCCTTAATGCAGTCCTCAGGGAGATTCAGCGTGACTCAGAATGCGACAAGGCTGGCCCTTTGAAATACAGGTACAACAGAAACAGAAAAAAAAAACACTGAGAAAAAAATTGTAGTGAAAGAGTACAGCAGGGTTCGCCACCACCCTCTGCCAGACCCTCGCGGAGCTTTCGAGGCTTTAAGCGCGGAAATCTATCGATATCTTGTGTTTAGCCCCTTGTGGGTAGTAAAGAAATAGGTATTTCGTCTGCCGCTACGGTCTGTGTTCAAATTCCGCCGAGGTCGACTTTGCCTTTCGTCCTTTCGAGGTCGATTAAATAAGTACCAGTTACGCACTGGGGTCCATCTAATCGACTTAATCCGTTTGTCTGTCCTTGTTTGTCCCCTCTGTGTTTAGCCCCTTGTAGGCAATAAAGAAATAAGAAAACTGCTTTCAGTTGACCAAAAAGACACTCGGGTTTCAGTTGCACAAGCTCTCCTTGATTGTGCCGAGGACGATGAAAACTGTTTGAAAATTTTGCGTAG
>NW_021835261.1:7500-10000 GCF_006345805.1 Octopus sinensis | reverse complement strand
CCCAAAATTTAAAGGTCAAAATTCCTAGTGCGTACTATATACGAGGTTAAAAATGAAAATTATTTTCTAAGCTATGTCCGAGACTCTATTTGCTGTCCGACAATGTTTATTCAGACGCATTTTGTGATGTCGGGCGCGAAAATACCTTAAGCTAAGCCTGAAAGCAATGAAGTCATAAAAGAATCATCTATAACTTGCAATAAGCAACATTTATTAAACGTTATTACTGTTATTTCTTTATTTTCTGCAAACAAAATGCACAAAAAAGCTACACGTTTGCATTATGTTATATATACAATAATAATAAAGGACGTTACCGTATACATTTTTATAAACCAAGGACGTTATATAGACCTCCTTGACTCAAGTTAGAGAAGGGGTGAGTATTATACACACGGTTTAGGTTTTACAGAGATACAGCCCCCTAAAAATCCCCTGCGTACTATACTCAAGGGCGGACTATACTCGAGGACTTACGGCACTTCCATTTTAGTTATATTTGAAAAGTTTTCTCCAATTTTCTTTAATTGCAAAGTCTTTGAAAAGATCTTCAAAATTAATCTTACGTAGCGCATCTGCTTCTCTTCTTAGTAAAAATAAAGCATCCAGCCTGCCTTGTGGCACAGTTGTTTTCATGAGATCTTTAATATAGTTCAACTGAGAAAATAAACGCTTAGCTCAGCAATTTGTGGCAATTAAGGTTAAAAATATACGAAAGGTAATGTTTACATTTGGAAAGGCACACTCAATAATATTTATTTTAGCAAGTTTAAAACGATTTCTAATGTGCCGTAAACTATTTACAATTTCTCTAAGCACGTGTTTATTTTGCTGAAGCGTTAATCCAGCGCTAGCTGAGATTGTCTCACCTTTTCCCTGTTGTTAACTCAGATTAATTTTGCTCGACGAGTGATTTGTGTGGTTTGTGATAGCGTTAAGGAACAATCAACGATAAATAATATTTGGTTGCTACATGTTAAGTTCACAATATCATACTAAACTGAAGTAAAATAACAATAGAAAAATAACAATAGAATCCTTCCTAATTTTGGCACAAGGCCAGCAATTTGGGTGCGTGGCTGGAGAGTATATCAGCCGAAACGTTGTGTTAACAACAAACAAGATGAGGACAAATATCCGTCAAATGTAAATAATGTAAATAATGTTCTTCTGTTCAACAATTCTTCAAATGCTTCAAGCTCGTCTTACACTAAAATGAGAATAATTGTTCATTCGGTTCATTTAACTAGAAACATAAAATATACATTTTAACGGCCGTTGAAAAATAACAGCATTTGAGAATTGACGAATAAAAGAACATTTGGTCGCGGCAGCTTAGTGTTATATAACACCACAATACTTCGTAATTGGCGAAGACGGATTAAGATAAGGATGTAAGAAAGAGGTTGTGCGGTTTAGGCACTCGCTTTGCAGCCATGTGGTTTCGGGTTCAGTCCCACTGTGTGGCACCTTGAGCAAGTGTCTTCTGCTCTAGCTCCAGACTATAGCAGAATTTGGTAAACGAAATTTATGCGTAAATCCGTTGTTTATATATATCGATATACATGTGTGTGTGTGTGTGTGTGTGTGTGTGTGTGTGTGTGTGTGTGTTTGTGTTTGTGTGAGTGTGTTTGTGTCTGCTTTGCCCTACACACCCCACCGCTTGACAATCAGTGTCGATTTGTTTATGTCCCCGTAACTGAGGGGTTGAGGCAAACGAGAACAGCAGCATGAGTAGCAGACGGAAGGGAAAAGTACCGGGGTCGATTTGTTTGATTAAAACCCTTCAAGTCGTTGCCCCAGCATGGCCGAAGTCCATAGACTGACAACAAGCAAAAGATTAAAGATAAATCATGAAAGATGGAAGATGAAAGACCAGCTGAATGGTTCGTGTGCGTGGATAGAAAGCTAAAAGTACCGTTTCATATTTTTGCGAGCTGGAAAGGAGAGCTTACGGCTTATTTATTCTTATTTGAACCAACCCATTAAAAATTTAATGCAAGATGGGTAAAAAAAAAAAAAAAAAAAAAAAAAAAAACAAGGATGCTAAAAGAGTTCTAAAAATTTCCAAAAGTTGCTTGTTCTTTGATTTTCCATCACCTGCTGTGCAGGAATTTGAAAGACTTAACAGTCTTTTCTAGCGAACTAAAACTGAACAACAACTGCTTCGAAAATTATTCCTGTATCAAAGAATTCTTCACAATGGATTTTATGGTGCCAAAGGGACGGACAAGACATATCGATTCACCCGAGTTTGGCATTTAAATTCTAGCAACACTAAGCTCTTATCTTTGCGTCTTTTATCTTCTAGCTTTTATCTTTTTCTGATTCGTTTCAGTTATTGGAATACGGCCATGCTGGGGCACCACCTTGAAGGGTTTTTTTCGTCCAACAAATCGACCGCAGTGTTTACGTATTTTTTTTTTTAGCACCAGTACTTTTGGTAGGGTTTCAAGTCAGCTGCTTATTTTATCGGTCTCTTTGTCGAACCGCTACGTTT
>NW_021835261.1:0-2500 GCF_006345805.1 Octopus sinensis | reverse complement strand
TACGCATTTCGCCCGGCGTGCTAACGTTTCTGCCAGCTCGCCGCCTTCCGTCCCTCACTTTATAACCGCTGAAAGGTTCACATAATTTTGATACATCTATATCAAAAAAGAAAACATATTTTATAGCTAGGATATTAAAGACAATTTTATGTTTATACGCAGAATGAAAGCAATATAAAATGTATTTCAGTTTACAATTTTATTTATCCCAGCTAAAAGGTCAACTAGTTAATAGCAGTTTATAGTGTTTAAACATAATTTTCTTATTTCTTGTTTGTGTTAGTTGTTTGTTGTTTAGTTTTTGTTTAGTTTTTGCAAACACAATAAAAGTATAGAAATTTAATGAACTCACTGATTTTTTTATCTCGCTGTTTTTTTTTTGCTTTTTTTTTTTGTTTTATGTATATCTATACAAAAAGATTTTATTTAAAATATAGGAACGAAAATAATATTGGTTTATTATTACGCTTGATGGTATTTGTTTTGGCACTTTACGTTCTGAGTTCGATTCCCACCCAGAGTCGACTTTGATTTTCTTCCTCTCGAAATTGATAAAATAGAATATCAGTCAATAACTGATGGCAATGGTATCAACGAACCATCCTCTCCCCAAAATTCTGACCTTCTACGTACATCACCCACAATTAGTATTATTAATATTATTGTGTGAGAGAGCAGCGAATGCCATCAAAGTGAACTGGAGTACAAATATACGAAGCCCAGTATACCCGTCATGACACCCCGTCTGATAAGAGTACGCCAGACACATGCATCACAACCATATGTGCGCGACATGGTAATCTTATATCAAGATAAACAGCGCATGACCTTACAGGCAGAGCCCTGTTAGAATTTTCTTCAGGTCGAGTAGCCCATCCCGCTCAAATGGTCCCTGAATAAGGGTTGTTTAAGGATGTTGGGTAAAACATCCATGTTTCTAGAGGTGAGTTATTCAAACCCAAAGAATTCCTCTCGACACATGGCTATGATGCTCCCCCACTACTTATGCTCGTGATCAGAGATGCACATATCGTCAGCCACTAAGGGACACGCTCAACTAGTTAAGTCAAACAACTGACAAGCAAATCTGTGGAATTGAGCAGAATATTTGCTGTAGCCCATCTTTTATACCAAGACAAATCAATGTACATGATAACACTTTGAACCAGTTAAGAGCAAAAGCCATGAGGGCCAGTGCATGGTGCTGCTTCAGGCTATTCCTTTTTCCTATTATTTATCCATCATCATCATCATCATCATCATCATCATCATCATCATCACCATCATCATCACCCTCATCATCATCATCACCCTCATCGTCGTCGGCGTCGTCGTCGTTGTTATTGTTGTTCGTCTATCGATACGTATTGCACATCACACCCGTAATTTTGTTGTTATTCAATTTGTTACACTAAGTTATATATTGTTCATTTCTTATAGTTATATTGATAAACTAACCAGGAACTTAGGGAGCTGGTTAATTTTTCTTCATCTGTAGGCTAAAGGGACTAAATTGTACATTGCTTAGCCTAGCACACCCATCAATTTTTGGTTCAAAAAAAGAAAGATGTTGGACGAGGGTTGTTCATCTGCTGAAAAGAACAGCCAAACAGCTTAATTGTAAAAGTCAGTGACAATATCAGCAGCAGTAACAACAACAGGAGTACTCTTTTACTCTTTTACTTGTTTCAGTCATTTGATTGCGGCCATGCTGGAGCACCACCTTTAGTCGAAGAAATCAACCCCAGGACTTTGTAAGCCTAGTACTTATTCTATCGTTTTTTTTGTCGAACCGCTAAGTTACGGGGACGTAAACACACCAGCATCAGTTGTCAAGCGATGTTGGGGGGACAAACACAGACACACAAACATACCCACACACACACACACAAAACACACACACACACATATATATATATATATACATATATACAGGCTTCTTTCAGTTTCCGTCTACCAAATCCACTCACTAGACTTTGGTCAGCCCGAAGCTATAGTAGAAGACACTTGCCCAAGGTTCCACGCAGTGGGATTGAACCCGGAACCATGTGGCTACTGACCACACAGCCACTCCTGCGCCTATGAAGTAGCAGCAAAAACAACAACAAAAACAATACAGCTCCGTGAAATGCGTGAAAGTAACTTTCCGTTGCTTTCCGTACCATCATCACCATCACATGAACAACAAGAGATCAATGAGAGCAAAAAGCAACAGCACTAGAGAGTACACTGCCACCTCCACCACTACCGTTAGTAACAACAGAAAATCCACCATCAACACCACCACCAAAGTTATTAATGAAAGAAAAACAAGAATAAGAAAAATGAACCATGCAAATGCCTTGTCAGCGGTTCCGCCGATGCGATGCGACGACTCGGTAAAGAAATTTTTTACAAATGAAAATGAATTTAAATGTGTAAAATGTTGGTGAAATATGGGCGAAATGCGGCATTGAATGTTCTTAGATCTGTCCAGCATGAAACTAATTTGCGGACAGTT
>NW_021835260.1:0-41861 GCF_006345805.1 Octopus sinensis | reverse complement strand
AAAACAGACCTTGCTGGTGCTGGTGTCCTGCAAAATGCACTGTCCACTTTGTAAGGTGGTTGGTGTTAGGAAGAGCATCCAGCTGTAAAAACCATGCCAAAACAGACCTTGCTGGTGCTGGTGTCCTGCAAAATGCACTGTCCACTTTGTAAGGTGGTTGGTGTTAGGAAGAGCATCCAGCTGTAAAAACCATGCCAAAACAGACCTTGCTGGTGCTGGTGTCCTGCAAAATGCAGTGTCCACTTTGTAAGGTGGTTGGTGTTTGGAAAGGCATCCAGCTGTAAAAGCCATGCCAAAACAGACAGTGATGCCTGGTGCCAGCTTCTGGCTTGCTAGATCCAGTCAAACTTTCCAACTCATGCCAGCATGGAAAACGGATGTTAAATGACAATGAAGATGATGATGATATTCATTCTCACAATTATAATCAGAATATGATGCATTTATCTTTGATATATTATCTTTTTGATAGAGAATTTCTTTGTGTTGACCAACCTCTCTTCATGTGACATATCTATTGCTGGTAGGGACTATCAATAGTCTCTGCACAAAAGGCTTCCTGAAGTAAATTTTACAAGAGAAACTATAAAAATAAGCTTTGAGTATTTGGCAACAATTAAATAAAACAAAAACTACACATGAATTATACATAAAGCTATTTGGGAGCCTTTAAACAGTGGCTCAACCTGCATGAAATAGAAGCCAAATTTCCTTACATCATTCTCTGTCTTAATATAGTCTTAAATTAGAATAGGACAAAAGCCCTTCGGACATGTTAACTGTGTAACTATTTTAAGTAGGCAATGATTGTAATTGAGAAAATATTCGGCATTTTTTAAATTTTAGTGTCATACAAATTAAAATTGCCGTCTTCCATACATAGTCTTGTTCTTCCAGGTGCAAATGACACATAGTAAGCAACCAACACATTCTGTTAAGTGGTTGGCATTAGGAAAGACATTCACTTGTACAAACCAAGCCATAACAAACGACTCGAGTTTGGCCAGTTGGCAAGTTCCATGTCAAACTGTTCAACCTACCGCAAGGAAAACGTAAGTTAAATGACAATGATAGTGTATATATATATATATATATATATAATATATATATATATATATATATATGCATATATGTATATATATATATATTAGAAGAAATGAGGTAATCAGAAGATAGGATGGTTCATATTTATAGATATTTATTTATATATTACATTTTTTACATATATATATCATATCATTCAGATCATATCATTCAGATTATTAGCGCTTTCTCCCATTCCAGTGGGGTTTTCAAATCAAATATATATATATGTTAGAAAAAAAAAAGGTTTTCAGAGATCTGGATGGTTGTACACATACAAATATTTATTAAAGTGTCGAATGTTTTTACAAATCACATATAAGCTCTTTAATCTACTCTAATAGATTTTTCAGATTTAAATTTTGTGAAGGGATTTATCTCTTTTTATGGTATTAGGGAATGAGTAGAGAGGGGGGGGGAAGAAGAGTAATGTGGAGTGTATAGGGTAGGAAAAGAGGGAGAGAAATGGGGAGGCAGTGGGAGAAAAAGTGTGTGTGTGTGTGTGTGTGTGTGTGTGTGTGTGTGTGTGTGTGCGTGCGCTCGTGTATCTGAAAGGAACCTTTTGAACAAGAGACAAAGTAAAAGAATATATATTTTTAAGTAGGTGGCTGGGACAGATGCTTACTTTGGTTCAGCCAGCTTACCAGGTTTTCTGAAAGGAAAATGTTTTCAAAGTGAAAAAAATGTGTTTTTTCTTAGTGTCAATGGAAAAGAGAAGGAAAGAAAGGAAGGAAGGAAGAAAGAAGAAAAAATGTGTTTATATCTATACAGTTGGTCAGTTCTTTCAATAGATGATGACAAGTTCATTCTTGGTCTGTAAAATGGCAAAACCAGGTGGTTACTCTAAGTAGGGTTTCAAAAAATTGTCTTGACTTATTATCATCATCATTGTCCAATGCTTGATTCCCATGCTGGTATAGGTTGGAAAATCTGGATGCAAGAATGTTTCTATTTATGTATATACATACACACACCAACACAACAACTAAGCCACTTCATAGATGTACTCCTCAAAGCTTTATGCCCAGTGATAGCAAGCTGCATAAGGGATGATATAGACTTTCTCACACACATTCCAAATACTGTTCCAGAAAATACCAAACTTGCAAGCTTCAATGTCACACACATTCAAAGCAAATGCAAACATGAATTGCAAGACACAAAACTTAATATATTGCATATCCTGTCCCACATGCAAGGAGAACTATATAGGTGAAGCTGGCAATTCTTTATGTCAATGAGCCAGAATTCACGGACAACATATTCAACAGAGAGAGAGAGAGAGAGAGAGCTACAAAAAATTCCACTTAGGAACATGTGGAGAAGGAAGATTCAAGATCTTTCCCTTCTATAAATGCCTAAGGAATGATACCATCTTCAGAAAAAAATATGGAACAACACTTCATAGCAAAATTCTCCCACAAACTGAATGGCTGAAAATATGAAAATCACATTAACTTCCTTATAAACCCATCTGGAACCCTAAGATATATGCATGTGTGTGTGTGTGTGTGTGTGTGGTGTGTGTGTGTGTGTGTGTGTGTGTGTGTGTGTGTGTGTATGAATATACATAAATAGAAACACTCTTGCATATAGATTTTCCAACCCATACCAGTATGGGAATCTGGTACTGGACAATGATGATGATGATGATGATAAGTCCAGACAATTTTTTGAAAAATAACTTTCATTATTCTGTTGTGTCTGGGGAGAGTCATTTTGTTTTTGTGCCTTATGATTTAACACACTCACTGGTAAAATTTCCACTTATTTCTTATTTTTATTTTCCTAAAATTTTCGTTGCATCTTGCAACCTTTTCAATAGTCTTGACTGTCTGTTATTTACACTGAGTTCCTTTTTGTTTGTTTGTGCACATGTGTGTGGGTCAGTCTGTGTGTGTGTGTGAGTGCCTATGCATGCATGCATGTGTGTATGCATGTATGCAAGTGTGTGTAAGTATATATGTGTGTGTATGTATATGTATATATGTAGGTATGTGTGTGTGTGCATCTGTATGTATGTATTCTGCATATTCATGTGCTTGCATGTTCGTGTTTGTGTATTTTCTATGTATGTGTGTGTGAGTGTGCGTTTGTATATGTATGCACCTCTGTCTCCTTGTGTGTGCATGTCTGTGTGTGTGTGTGTGCGTTTTGCAAATTTGTACTGTGTTTGTATGTATGGATATGAATCTCTATATGTGTGGACCCGTGTCTCCATATGTGTCCTTGTGTGGAGCAAAGTGTGTGTGTATATATGGTCATGTGTTTCAGTCTCTATTTGTATATATGTGCTTGTCTGTTCTTATAATCTATGTACCTATCCATCTGTATGTTGAACTGTTTATTTTCATACCCATATGCTTACATACAAAAAAAAAAAGAAAACACACGTGCATACACACACACATCTATCTACATAACAGTCCACTAAATATTCTACTCTACCTGTGTAAACTGTGGTATGGAGGTATGATATCTACTATATATATTTCCTATTTAGTATTGGGGAAGTTTCATTTATGAGGATGTACTCCCATATTTGTCTGAGTGTTGGGTCTTTTGGGTGCTTGGATAAGATGCGGGTATCAAGTTGACCCAAGTTGCCTGCATGGTGGTCTTTGGCATGTTGGTAGAGTATGGAGGACTGTTTTCTGTCATCATATTGTCTCAGATGTTCATTTAGTCGTTCCGCAATGCTCCTAGATGTCTTCCCTATGTACGTCATGTTCATGTCTTTACCAGCACCTTCTATGCATCTTATGCTGTAAACTACATTTCGAGTTCTACAGGTAATGCCAGAGCTAATCCTACATACGAGGGGCGTTCAATAAGTAATGCCCCTGACCCACTTCCCATAGCAGTAGAGCAACGAAACTTGGAACAGTTATTAGTCTTTTTTACATAGGAACCACCCAGAGTTATGCACGAACTCATATAAAGAATCTTGCAAACCAAATCCCAAAACAAAACTTAGAGTAACCACCTGTTCTTGCCATTTTTACAGACCAAGAATCAACTTGTCATCATCTATTGAAAGAACTGACCAATTGTATAGATATAAACACATTTTTTCTTCTTTCTTCCTTTCTTTCCTTCTCTTTTCCATTGACACTAAGAAAAAACACATTTTTTTCACTTTGGAAACATTTTTCTTTCAGACCCCCTGGTAAGCTGGCTGAACCAAAGTAAGCATCTGTCCTAGCCACCTACTTAAAAATATATATTCTTTTTCTTTGTCTCTTGTTCAAAAGGTTCCTTTCAGATACAGGAGCACACACACACACACCACACACACACACACACAACACACACACACACACACAAGCGTGCGCATGCTTGCGCACAAACATTCTCAGTTTTTCCCTCCCCATTCGTCTCCCTCTTTTCCTCCACATTACTCTTCTTTCTCCCCTCTCCCTCTCCACCACAACCTATTCACTAATACTATAAAAAGAGATAAATCCCTTCACAAAATTAAATCTGAAAAATCTATTAGAGTAGATGAAAGTGCTGATATGTGATTTGTAAAAACATTCGACACTTTAATAAATATTGTGTATGTACAACCATCCAGATCACTGAATACCTTATTTATTTATATATATGTAATAATAATAATAATAATAATAATAATAATAATAATAATAATAATAATAATAATGATAATAATAATAATAATAATGATAATTAGAAAATGGAAATGAATTGAATATAAATGAATTTATTAATTAATCAATACCATCACCTACAATTGTTTCATTTCATGAAGTCAAAATTACAAGACATATACAAATATAAATAAAATTTTCATTTTAAATACCTTTGGTGAAAATCTTCAGGTTACATATAAGGACTACATAGTGATTTGATGGAATATTCAATTTATACACAGAATATATATTTATGTTTACAATGTGTAAGTGTGTGTGCATGCATTGTTAAAAATATTCATTCATTTTTTTAATTCAGTATTACTAATAACAATATCATTGGGCAAAAAAAAAAAACTGTCATGCTATTTAAACTTTTTCAGATGATTTAGGGTAATTTTAAGGTACTGAATCTGAATCTGACATCAGTTTTCAGACAGCAAGTGTAGCTTTTTTAGTTATTCACAGCATCAGATTTTCCAACCAATTGATAATATTGACAAAGTAGTAGGCTATTTGCTTTCAATTTTCATTCATATACTCATCACGGAAACAAAAATAAGAGCTAATAGAGGTTAAATGTAGGCTACCTGTTAAATTGTCACACAAGATGAGAATTTATTTTACTTTGTTATTGCTGTAATTATAGTAAAGTTCTCCTCACAGAAGGCTATCGATATTAGGTTATAGAAAGCCACTCAGACACCCTTTCCTTGATAACTGCTAGTGCTGTTAAAACAAAGTATATCAAATAAGAGAGCCAGGTTACATGAAAAGCAGTTTAGTAGAAAGTTTAGTTATTTATTAAAGTGATCAATGCTTGAAATTTAGAGATGGAAAAAATTGTTTCATGATAGCCATAGTTTCAGCACATTCTATAATAATTTCAATGATTTTTTTGAGAAATATATTTTGATGTTTTACAGTAACATTTACATTTGATTTATTTTATATCTTAGTTTACTGATAGTCTTCATTGAGTGTTGATTTAGGTTATTTCTGTATATATTTATGATGAGGAGACAAGTTTGTGCTAATCATGTGGACAGCTTTTGTTACGTGTGTGGAAAATTTACATCAAAAGATCAGAGAAATAAGCTTACAACGAAATTTAAAAATGCTTACAAGCTTTACTTTGGGTGGAGAGTTGGGGACCAAGATAAACTGTGGGCACCTCCTCTTTGTTGCAAAAGCTGCTACACAGCTCTAACCCAATGGTTGAAAGATAAACGGAAAAGTATGCGCAAACCAACAAACGACTATACCAATTGTTATTTCTGCTTAACTAATATCACAGGTTTCTCTAAGAAGAACAAATCCAAGATTTGTTTATCCAGATTGCTCTTCCGCTTTAAAACCAGTTTCTCATGCTGCTGAAAATATTCCAATTCCAGAACCTCCTTCATCTTTTGATAAAGATAGTTTAAATGAAGAAAATACTGCATCTACTTCAATTGAAGGCATGTCAAGTGATACCGCAGATCACAATGATAAACCAGGATCTTCGAAAAAAGTTCCTTATTTATTGAGTCAACTTGAGTTAAATGATTTAGTTAGAGACTTGGGTTTAATAAAAGAAAAGTCAGAACTACTGGGCTCCAGGTTGAAACAATGGAATCTTTTACACCATGGTGTAAAATGCTCATACTTTCAAAAATGGCAGACAGAATTGCATGAATTCATTGTATGTAGGATAAAAGGAAACTTATGAATGAATGGATAAAATTTTGCACTTGATTAAATATTCTGAGCACAAGTGGAATATATGCAGGGACTTGAAAGTTATTGGTTTGCTTCTTGGGTTGCAAATGGGGTATGTAAAGCATTAGTGCTTTTTGTGCC
The DNA here is from genome assembly GCF_006345805.1 of Octopus sinensis. Taxonomy (NCBI): domain Eukaryota; kingdom Metazoa; phylum Mollusca; class Cephalopoda; order Octopoda; family Octopodidae; genus Octopus; species Octopus sinensis. Next base: position 35,283 of record NW_021835260.1, on the reverse strand, counting down.
TTTAGAACAGCAGAGATGACAAGCATCACTATAATCAAAAACAGTGGCCAAAGTGAAGTGAATTCACTCCAGGGAGATACAACATTAAATATATCCCTTTAGTTGACCTTCAGAAAAATTTTCCTTCATCCCTTACACATTAAATTTGGCTTGTTTAAGAATTTTGTTACGGTCATGAATGTAGACCGTGAAGGATTCAAATATCTCAGTGAAAAATTTGTTTCTAGCATGAGTGAAACTAAAATCAAAGCTGGTGGACAAGATATCTCAAGAACAACCAGATGGATTCAGATGAAACTTTCAGGGATGTTTGGCCTCATGACTGGCATAAACTGATTAGATTTTGGGATCAATCTGGTACTGGACAAGGATTCTAGATTATTTGTTATATTTACTTAAGTATTACGATCTTATGTTGAATTTTAAGTCTTTCTCTGATTATCTCCCTTGAAAGCACACTCATGGTTTCCACATAAGTTATGACAGTGTTGTTGCTTCCAGAGTTTTATTTTGTTTCTCTAATATTAATTTTACCCACATCTCTATCTTAGTAGAAACTGATGGACAAAGAAATCAAACAACATAAACAAATGGCAGCAAAACTGCTCAGAAATTAAATAACACTAAAATATTTAGTAACAATAATAAATTTAATTTATCCTTGATAATTTTTAGTTTTACCAATTTTGAACATATAGCTCCTGTTCAAAACCTCTTACCTACTTGACAATTGCATTTCTAGCCCTGCCTTGAAGGAAGCGTTACTTCTTGAACTCACATTTTTGTGCGCAACAATGTTGTTAAATCTACGTTAACAGGACCGTATGCAGGTCCTTTCCGTTTTCTTTCACGCATGGATAAATTTTTCACTATAGACCTTAATGGTCATTAAGACACTATATTAATGGATAGACTAAAAAAGGCTTTCCTAGAGAAAACTGTTCCTGTTCCCACTGCAGACGACACACATGCAGCATTACAAATATGGCCCCACACACCCACCGTCACATTCCATGACTACCATTGGGATTGATCAGGTAATGGATAAGGGATCTGGATTAATTTTCCGTGTTTTTTACTTAATTTTTGAGAGAAGTCAGGTTCATTTTTAGTATTCTCATTTGTGAGAGCAGTTGAGTTTATTTCAGATATTCTCATTTTAAAAATCCTCTCCAGTTAATCATTGAGAGGACGTTAGTGTTGCCTTGGTGGAGATTTGTGCTCTTGTTTAATATTCATATTTATATTTAAATTTAATAATAATGATAATAATCAATTAAATTATATAAGAGTAAAAGTAGGTGATTAAAATACTCTTACTCTTTACTCTTTTACTTGTTTCAGTCATTTGACTGCGGCCATGCTGGAGCACCGCCTTTAGTCGAGCAAATCGACCCCGGAACTTATTCTTTTGTAAGCCCAGTACTTATTCTATCGGTCTCTTTTTGCCGAACCGCTAAGTGATGGGGATGTAAACACACCAGCATCGGTTGTCAAGCAATGCTAGGGGGACAAACACAGACACACAAACACACATATATATATACGACGGGCTTCTTTCAGTTTCCATCTACCAAATCCACTCACAAGGCATTGGTCGGCCCGAGGCTATAGCAGAAGACACTTGCCCAAGATGCCACGGAACCATGTGGTTGGTTAGCAAGCTACTTACCACACATATAATATCTTAATATAAAAAAAATGCCCTGTGTGTGTGTGTCCTCAATGCATTCTCAAAGTTCTGAATCAATTTGTACCATACTTGGGGTACATGAATAATTTGACCTTGGAAAGAATAATGCAACCTTGATTTATTTTTAATTTTTTAAAATGAATAATATTGCTCTATAGAAAAGATTCACGTGTTCAAATCGTTTTCTCAACTTCCTGTGCTTGAACTTCCAGTCTTTGATGTCCTAACCAGATATCTACACACACATGTATGTATACATCATTACAGTTGTGATGATTCTGACAAAAAGAATTTCTAAAGGTACTTTCATGTCAGAAAAATAATTTCATACGGAGATAGACACCATTTTTTAACTTAATTAAATGAGGTTAATTAAATGAGGTTACATTAATTTTCCAAAACATATTTTGTCCATTTTGGGAACAAGTGGCTTTATTAAGACTTGATATTTCACATTTAAATCCCATGTGATTATTCTTGATGCAAATCAGCTAATTAACACTTTCACTTAATTGTATTGTCAATGTCAACATAGTAACTAAGTAAACAGCTATTTATGCACACACACACACACACACACACACACACACACACACACACGTAGGCATACATCATTACAGTTCTGACGATTTCAGATAAAAACAAATTCTAAATTCACTTACATTTTGTATTTTCTTCTCTGGCTTTCTATTTGTGTAAGATATATACTTATGTGAGTGTGTGTGTGTGTGTGTGTGTGTGTGTGTGTGTGTGTGTGTGTGTGTGTGTGTGTATGTAAGAGAATATGCAAAAAATCTACTTTTAGACTTTTTAATACACCCACTCTTTAACTTTTCAATTTTTTTCTTGAAATTTTACAACTAGGGTTAAGGGTTATATACAGGGTTAAGGGTTATATACAGGTGCACAAACGCACAAAACGGAGAAACAGAAACAAATATGGATAACTTGTTCTGAAACATCCCCCAGTGGGGAATAGTTCACAAAAATAATCTCCAATTGTTTTCCTCCCAAATCCTATATGGATGGAATCTACATACTTCAAGGTATATTTGTATTAAAAAATATCCATTTTCTGAAAGTTAAGACAAATTCAAGTGGATTCCGGTGAATTTTCCGAAAGTCCTCCTCCAACCCCTGCTAAAATACTTTTCCCCCAAACCTTGTATGTTGGGAATCTACATGATATAACACATATTCATTAAAAAATTTCATTAAAAACTATCCATTTTTCTGAAAGTTATCATCATCCAAAGTTGGTGGGGAGGGGCAGAAAGCCTGTGGTGAGATGGTACCAACTGTCAATGATCTCATAATGCATGTGCTCCCAAACACTGCACAAAACTTTAGCAACAGTCAATGGCTCTGTGAGCGAGCCATCTTAGTACCATGTAATGATGCTATTAACAAAATCGACTGGGATCTCTTGTAGCTGTTAGTCTTTCAAACTAAGTTCTTGAACTCTCTACAGCCATCTGGGATGCTACCTCATCACTTAACACTTAAAAAGGAGGCCCCAATCATGCTGCTCAGGAATCTGGAATCACCTCGTCTGTGCAATGGCACCAGACTGGTGGTGAAAGTGATGTGACTCCATGTCTCAGAAGCAATAATTATGACTAAGAACTATAAGACTGAGGATGTCTTCATTCCACAGATCCTGTTAATCCCACATGACATCCCCTTTGAATGGTTCCAGCTCCCAGTGAAACTAAGTTTCACTATGTTAATAAATAAGGACAGCCTCTCTTGTTGAACTTCACCTTGCTTCTCGCATGGGCAATTATATGTAGGATGTTCGCAGGTTGGAAGTCCTCCAAATCTTTTCATTTATACACCAATTACAGGACACACTCTAAACATCATTTAGAAGCTCTAGATAATTAAACTGTGACTGATTGCTGGATTTGTTTCAATACATTTGTTTATACTCACATCATCACATAGAATTTTTATTAAATGTACTTATTAACAGGAGGAGAGTGCCTGCAGACTGGTTCTTCTCAAATTTATGCACTTTAAGGTTCAATGCATTTCAATGCATTTCAAATAAGTACTGATAATTGAAGGTGATTGCAAAGACAAAGAACTACCTGGTCTTTAACAGTTCTAACAGTGAAAACATTGGATAAAACATGTCATTGACATTAATAGTTTGTACCTCAGCTAATTACTGTTGAGAACTGCATAATCCAGGTTTCACTTTAGTTAGAGATTTAAAAGGCATATTTAAATTTCATTATTTCCAATAACCTGGGAAACGGCAGGCTGTTAATGTATAAAGTTGGTATCTCAGCTACTAGGAGGTAAGACCAGTGTAGTCTATGTTTCATGTTAGAGATCTAAAAGGTATTTTTAAATTTCATTATTTTCTTTAACCTGGGCAACAGTAGGTATTTCAGCTGGTAATAAAATGAAATAAGGCAGCAGAAATAATGAATATAGAATAAATAAGATAAGAATAAAAATTAGAAATAAAGGGAAAGTTTATGTGGGAATTCATGCACAAGTATACATCTGTGTGTGTATATGCATACATGGATTACATTGAGGAGCACTCCATTGGTTATGATGACAAAGGTCCTAGCTGATATGATCGACAGGACAGCTTGCTCATGAAATTAATGTGCAAGTGGCTGAGCACTCCACAGACATGTGTAACCTTAACGTAGTTCTCAGGGAGATTCAGCATGACGTGGCTGGCCCTTTAAAATACAAGTGCTACTCATTTTTGCCAGCTGAGTGAACTGGAGCAATGTGAAATAAAGTGTCTTGCTCAAGGACAAAATGCGTCACCAGGAATTGAACTTATGATCTTTTGATCATGAGCTGAATGCCCTAACCACTAAGCCATGTGCCTTTACTATGCATAGATGGATTATATTATGTGTATATGTATACATGGATAATATTGTTGGTATTTATACAACATAAATAAAATAAAATAAGGTAAATAAGTAAGGAGTAAAGAATAAATAAAAATATAAAGGTGAAATAAATTTGCTTGTGTGGTTATTTTTATTTATAATTAATTAATTCATTCATTATTTCTGCTTACTTCTTTATGTTATTTCATTATATATTTTACTTGCAGTATAGCCCGGTGTTGCCCGGAATTAAGTTAGGATTATAAAGTGATCAAACGCTTTATTTCAAACCAAAATAAGTGACACCGACATCAAATTTGAGTGAAATCCATTGAAATTGGTATACTTTTGGCTGAAAATGGGTTGCAGGCAATTTGATTATGAAATCCCATAAGGAATTGGTTTATCAATTATTTCCATTCAGCAATTGTTTATTTATTTTTTTTTGAGAACTTACAGCATTCAAAGATTCCATGGGTCCTAAGTAATGCTGGCATCAAGTTTGGGGAAAATATGTCAAAATATGTGAAAGTTATGGTTGAAAATGGGGTGTAGCCAATATTAGTAGGAAATCCTATAAGGAATTGTTTCATCAATTTTTTATCCTGATTGAATGGAAAACCTCAAATGGATGCCTGCCACCAATAGTGTTTGGCCTTGGGATTTGTTGATGGACATGGTGAAGCATGATCTCACTGGGAACTGTGATCTGTGGAGGTTAAATGGCATGTCTGACCCTGAGGGATAAAGCTGCATCCTTGAAATGGAAATATTTTCACCCCTCCCGCACCCTGTAACAATGGTGGCCTCAGTCAAGTGGGGCGTCAGAGACTTGATTACTAAGCAGGTCCCATTGCACTGTTTAGGCGGAAAAAGTTTCTAATTAGCATAATTGGGCATCCAACCCTTAGCCTAAGAATGTGAGTGGAAGCCATGTTGGAGTGTTCCCCTCCAGATTGGGGAACACTGTTTCCGAAAGATTGGAAGGGTTGTCCACAGTGTTGCACAGTTCAGAGATGGATATGTCACCCCTATAATTCCTTGGGAACTTGCCTTCTCCAAGGGTTAAAATGACTTCAGCAAATGCTGCAGACGTGCTATCACCAAGCAAGTGTGCACACATGTTTGCGCTTAGACTTAAGGTCTTAACCTGGAGCCACAACGTCGATGACTTAAGGCATGCACGCGCTTCATCAGCCTGGCTCCCTTTAGGGATGACAGGAAGTGTTTGCCAGAAATCTCCTGAAAGCAATAGAGTTACACCACTCATAGAAGCTGTAGAATCCCTAATACCTTTCAGTGACCGGTCCAGTGCCTCAAGGGCACCCTTACTTGTCATTGTGCATTCATCCCATACAATGAGATGGCACTAAGAACTTCATTTTCCTCTGAAATTTTGCCAATCTTGCAAGTAGGAACCTCAGCCCTCACCAAATGTAAAGGCAGCCTGAATGCTGAGTGCACCGTCCTACCTCCCGGCAATAACGTAGCAGCGATTCCCAAGGAAGCAACTGCTAGTGCAATTTGTTTCTTGCAATGAATATTATCAAGTATTAATTGTGTTACAAAGGATTTGCTGGTACCTCTAGCAGCACTGAGGAAAAAAATGCCACCCACCTGTTTTTTAATGGCACTGACGACAGTTTCGTACACTAGCCTCTGATCAGGCAGCAGTTTCGGTTCATTTACTCTCAGGTACTCTGCAAGGCCATCAGCGTCATATGACAAGTCCAGATGTAACTTTGGTGGGAGTGTGTTAATGCCCTGTCGCAATGAGGATGGCAAACCGAATGTGTTTAACGCTGCCCCACCCATTCTGAGCAGGGCATCCTTGATTTCAATCAGCGCATTATTGTAGATCAGGCCATTGTATCCAATGTCAGCATTAGGGCACTGTTGCTTTGCCAGTCATCATTTGCCTTGACCACCAAGGAAGCAAAATTACATACAGAGAATTTCATAAACAGAAATGAATGGAAAAAGGTTTTAAATTAAATTTTTAGATTAACACTTGCACGATTTTCACTAAGTAAAAAAATTGGATTTTTGCTTGGAATCAACTACCATGGCCACCAAATATGCTACAAAACCCTTTATATGGTCCAAAAAACAGGGTGTGGTGTGGTGGAAGCTTCTGAAATTTCACACCCCATACCCATTGATCATTTCATCATCTATTTTTCAATGTACATGGAAAAATATGGAGATTAAGAATATGGAAAGCATTTTTTTTTTACTCTCAAATTTACCATGAAACACTCTAGGCAAATTTTTAGATAAAGCTCACACAATTTTCACTAAGAAAAAAAAATCGGATTTTTTGCATGGAATCAACTACCCTGGCCTCCTAATATGCTACAAATACCCATTTATATTGCGTAATTCATTGAAAAATTGATACCTAACTCTTTGTTTCCGTCATCGTCATCATCACCGTCATCATCATCATCATTGTTCAACGTCCGTTTTCCATGCTAGCATGGGTTGGACGGTTCGACTGGGGTCTGAGAAACCAGGAGGCTGCACCAGGCTCCAGTCTGATCTGGCAGTGTTTCTACAGCTAGATGCCCTTCCTAACACCAACAACTCCGTGAATGTAGAGGGTGCTTTTTATGTGCCACCGGCACAGGCATCAGGGGAGGCTGGCAATAGCCACGATCGGCTGGTGCTTTTTATGTGCCACCGGCACGGAAGCCAGTCAAGGCGGCGCTGGCATCGGCCACGTTCGGATGGTGCTTTTTACGTGACACCAGCACAGGTATCACTACTACAATTTCCATTTGATTTTTATTTCATGTTGATGTACTTGACTCAATAGGTCTGCTCAAGCCAGCAGGCCACCCTACAATCCAAGATAAGCACAACAGGCCGTCCTGTGATCCAAGGTACTTTGGATGGGTTGGGGCTGCTATGTGAAGCTGGTGCAGGAGACAGCCATGAACTCACATTATCTGTCGGGTTTTCACAGTCACAGCATACCTCCAGAGTTCTCGGTATTTCGTCATTGCCTCTGTGAGGCCCAACGTTCGAAGGTCATGCTTGACCACCACATCCCATGTATTCCTGGGTCTACCTCTACCCTGGATTCTTTCAACTGTTTGGGAGTGGCATTTCTTCACACATCTTTCCTCATCCATCTGTAGTGCATGACCAAATAAGTGCAAATGTCTCTCTTGCACGCCACATCCAATGCTTCTTATGTCCAGTATTTCTCTCAGGACACTTACACTCTGTCATGTGTGCACACTAACATTACACATCCAGCGGATCATGCTAGCTTCATTTCTTTCAAGCCTATGCATGTCCTCTGCAGTCACAGTCCATATTTCACTACCTTGAAGCATTGTAGTTCACACACATGCATCGTACAATCTACCATTCACTCTGTGCGAGAGACCCTTTGTCACCAGTAGGGGTAGAAACTTTCTAAACTTTGCCCAGGCTATTCATATTCTAGTGGTGACACTCTATGAGAATCCACCTCCACTACTAACTTGGTCACCTAGGTAGTGGAAACTATCAACTACTTCTAGTTTCTCCCCCTGGAGTGTGATGAAATCTGTTTTCTCAGTATCTGTGGTGTCTATTGCCCCTGTGCATCTGCTGCACACAAAAGCTATCTTCTCGGTTAATTTTCCTCTGATGTTGCTGCACCTCTTATGCATCCATAGCTTACACTGGGTACATCTTATGGAGTTTCTACCTACACCTTTTCTACAGATTGAGAGGGGGGGTGATGAGTTCGCCTTCCTACTTACTAGAACTTTAGTCTTTGATACATTGACTCTAAGGTGTTTTGATTCGAAACCTTGCTTCCACAGCCGAAATTTCTTTTCTAGTTCCGATAGTGATTCTGCTATGAAAGCCAGGTCATCAGCATAGAGGAGCTCTCAAGGGCAACCCATCTTCAATTCCCCTGTTATTGCCTAGAGGACTATGATGAATAAAAGGGGGCTGAGGGCTGAACCTTGATGGACTCCTAATTCTACATGGAATTCTTCACTAATTGCCAAGCCTAACCATACTAACGACCTGTCTGTACAGCCCTTATTAACCATTCGTCAGTCCCCAGTTTCTACATCACCCACCAGATAAGGGATCAGGGAACCCTCTCAAAGGCTTTCTCCAAGTCCACAAAAGCTAAGTACAGGGGTTTATCTTTAGCTAGGTATTTCTCCTGCAGTTGTCAAACCAGTAATATGGCATCAGTGGTGCTTCTACCCAGAACAAAATCAAACTGCATCTCATCTAAGCAGACTCTCTCCCTAATGAGATGGGCTATGACCCTCTCTGTGACAGTCATCACCTGATCCAGCAGTTTAATACCCTTGTAGTTGTTTCTATCTAGAGCATCACCTTTACCCTTGTAGCAGTTGACTATGGTGCTGCTATGCCAGTCATTGGGTATGGCTCCATGTTGAACTACCTGGTTTACAATGCATGTGACTAGGCCATAGCCCACTCCACCAGATGTTTTAAGCATCTCAGCAGTGATTCTTGATAGGCTGGGGGCTTTTCCTAGCTTCATACCCTTAATTGCTTTACCTACTAGGGGGCTGTTTATTCGGATAGCTGGTCCTTCTACTGGGTTAACATTTGGCAGGCTCTTCTCCTCCCATTCATTCTCTACATTCAGCAGTCTTTCATAATAGCTTCTCCAAGCCTCTTTCTTTTCAGAAACATTAAATGCACGTCTTTTCAGAAACTTAATGTTTCTATAACATAGATTCTCAACAAAAAATTTTTTCCTCAATGTAAAACAAACTCTTTCGTGCCCAAAGTAATGTGTGTGTGTGTGAGAGAGAGGGGGGGGCAGGGAGAAAGATGAACGATTTAAAATAAATAAACGATTTAAAATAAATATATTTTAATTGTTGTGTGAGAAAGTATATATAATCTGATTATAAAGTATAGTGTCTTTCAAAAACATCCTAAATTTGAATACTATATCTCGTGTATAAGAAAAAAAAACATTTTACATTTTTATTTTTGGTGAACACTGTCACTTACTCTATCTCTCCCTCACACACACACACACAACAACACGCAACATCTGTCTCCCTCACACACACACATACATACATCAACACAACTTCTCTCTCCCTCACACACACACACACACATTTTCACTTCGTTATGGCAAGAAGGGACTTAACTCATTTCATTTCATTTCATTTCATTTGGGTTTGAGTCCATGCTCAGGCTAAGTCGAAGACTCCACCCTCAGAGTCTGGTGTGGTTGCCAGGTTGTATTCTCTGCTTAATTTTGACATGTGTAGGAGCGAGTTTGAGTCAGTTTGTGCTCGTTGTGTATATCCTGGGAGATGGGGTTCATCTCTAATGGTGCTTAAGTATCTATCCAGTTGCAATTTGAATGATTCCACACTGCATCCTGATAGATTTCTGACATGTACTGGAATGGAGTTGAACAGTTGTGCTCCTCGAACCAACAGACTTGATTCTCGCAGGGTTTTGGCTGCCTGGCCAGCCTTTTTGTTGATTGGTGGCAGCTGGCAGCGTCTTCCGTGGCGCAGTGAGTGGTAGGTTTTGATACCAAAGTTTGGCACCTTCTGCTCTATCATTTTCCAAATGTATATAATTTGGTATCGCTCAAATCTTCTTTCTATTGAGTACATCCTCAAGGTTTTGAGTCTTTGCCAATAGTCCAGGTCCCTCGTTTCTGAGAAGTATGAGGTAAAATTTCTTTGGAGCGATTCTATCTTAGATAGTTGGCCCTTTGTTGTTGGTGACCACAACTGAGAACAGTAGTCAATCCTCGGAAGTATCATACTGTTCCAGAGGGTTTTCATTGTTGAGGTATCTCTTGATTTGAAGGTGCGCAAGATCCACCCGCTGTACTTTCTTGCAGTAAGACAGACTGAGTCAAGGTGTTCTCTGAATTTTAGGTTGGTTCCCATGTGGATGCCTAAATCTTTCACATACTGTTTTTCCATTATTTGTTGTCCTGATGGGTTTCTGTAGTTTGTTGTATTTTTCAGATCTTGATCTGTTCCGTAGCGAATTAGTTCAAACTTCTTATCATTGAACAACATGTTGTTTATTTCTTGCCATTTATATATGGTGGTCAGGTCCTTTTGTAAGACCTCTGTATCCACCTCGTCTTTGATTTGTCTCATGACCCTGGTGTCATCAGCAAAGGATGAGACGTTGCTGGTTGTATCTTCATCTATGTCAGAGATGAGGATGAGAAACAGGATTGGGCCGAGTACTGTACCCTGAGGAACACTGCTGGTCACAGGTGATGGTGTTGAATGGGTTCCATTCACAGTGACTGTTTGAGTTCTATTTGTAAGGAACTCGTGTATCCATGTACCAACTTTTCCTCCTACTCCTAGCTTTCGAAGTTTGTGACCCAGGATGCCATGATCTACCTTGTCAAATGCCTTGGCAAAGTCGAGGTAGGTAACATCTGTGTTGTATCCATTCTCTAGATTTTCTAGGATTTGGTCATGGTGTGCCAGTAGTTGGGAAAGGCATGATCTACCTAACCTGAATCCATGCTGGTTGCAATTCATCAGATTGTTGGATTCCAGGAACTCAACCAGTTTTCCACGAACTATTCTTTCGAAGACCTTGATAATGTGTGATGTCAGTGAGATTGGTCGGTAGTTCTTTGGTTTTGATTTGCTGTCCCCTTTATGTATTGGAGTTATGTGTGCTTCTTTATATGTATTTGGTATTTTGCCATTCTCCATAGATTCCCTCCATATCATGTAAAGGGGTTTCAACAATTGTGCCTTGCAGTTTTTAAGTATCATGGCATTGAAACCGTCAGGCCCCGCAGCCGAGTGCATGGAGAGCTTGTCTATTGCTCTTGCTATGTCTTCTGGTTGAAATCAATGTCGGATAGGGTAGGTTTAGTATGGTCGATATCCTTGAAGAATTTTCCTGGGTCATGGATCTTCATGGTTTTAGATGGCTCACTGAAGACACTTTCATACTGTTGACCCAACATTTCTGCCATTTCAATAGGGTTATTCACTACATCCCCATTTTGTTTCTGGAGAGGTCCTATTGTTGACTTGGTGTTCGAGTATTTCTTTGCAAAACTGTAGAAACATTTTGGATTTTCTTGATGTTTTCTATGGCTCTCTTTTCTGCATTGTTACGTTCTTCATCATAGTGTTGTTTTAGATTGTTTTCTAATCTGTATATTTGGTCAAGGACTTTCTGTAATTCATGTTTTGATGTCAGCTTAGATGTTTTGTTTCTTAGTCTTGACCTTTTGCGCATCAGGATCTTTCGCTCCCGTGGTACAGGTTTTTTTGTGGACTTGGTTTTCTTTAGAGGAACATTTTTTTCACATATTCTTCGATCTTGTTTAAGAATTTCTTGTGTTTATCTGGCCCAGTAAGGTAGAGATCCCAGTCAATGATTTGTAACTGGTTGTTAATAGTTTCCCAATTTGCCTGGTGATAATCATACCTGCATAGCTTTGGCATGTCCTTTTGTTTAAGAGTTGTGGCATTGGGCTCATTACCAATGTGTAAATGCATTTCAATAATATTGTGGTCTGAAAGGATTGTTGGGGTTGAGTGAAGGTCAAATAGCGTGTCCTCGTTGTTGGTGAAAACCAAGTCGATCGTATTATTATTTCTTGTTGCTTCTGTCATCATTTGTTTAAGGTATAATTTCTCTGTGACTTCCAACAGTTTGGCTGCCTGTATTTGTTCAGCTTTTGTCCCCAGTTTTAGTATGTGTCCATGTGGCCAGATGATGTTAGGGAAGTTGAAGTCACCAAGGAGGATAATGTCTGGCATTGGACTTGCCATGTTTCCCAGAATTTGTTGGAGCTTCGTCAGTGGCTCAGTGAAGGATAATGTTGGGCTGTTTGGCGGTCTGTACATTATTGTTACAACTGTATTAAGTTGGATGATTTTTATGCACAGCAGGTTGCAGTAGGCATTTGATTCATTGACAAGTTCTATGCATGCATAGGTATCATGGATATACATGATAACGCCCCCATGGGATCTGCCTTGTCTATCACATCTGAAGATGTTGAATCTATTGATTGTGATTTCGCTGTTGCGGATGTTTTCGTTGAGATGACTTTCAGTAATTCCAATTATTTTGGAGTTGTTTTCTGTTGCTAATTCTTACAAGAAAGGGACTTTACACTGTTTTGTTTTCGGATAAAGACCCTGGATATTTGCTGTTATTATGCTTGTTGTACCGGATACATCTGCCCTATTGTTGGCAAGACTGTTGTAGTTGCTGGGACTGTGCTGACTGGATATTCGGTCTGCTGGGCTGTCTGTATTTGTTGTATGTGCCCTGTAAGTCCAGGTGTCAGCCTTGTTAGCAAACTTCAAAATTGGTAAAAGTTAAGGCTGAAAATCGATTTTTACTACTACCCGCTGGTGCTTCAGGAAAAATAATTTGATAAAAATACAGTTAGGGTCGTGACAAATGTCCTCCTAAAATTGGAGCGACATGCGTGCTAATTTGTGGACGTGCATAAATTACATTCACGTACACACATCCTGCCTTTTATATATACAGATAAATACCAACAATATTATCCATATACGCATATACATCATCATCATCATTTAACGTCCGCTTTCCATGCTTGCATGGGTTGGACGGTTTGACTGTCGGCTGGTGAACCAGATGGCTGCACCAAGCTCCAGTCTTGATCTGGCAGAGTTTCTACAGATGGATTCCCTTCCTAACACCAACCACTCAGAGAGTGTAGTGGGTGCTTTTACGTGCCACTAGCATCGAGCCAGTCAGGCGGTACTGGCAACGACCTCGCTCGAATTTGTTTTTACACATGCCAATGGTACAGGTGCCAGTAAGGAGATGCTGGTAACGATCCCGCTCGAATGGTGCCTCCTACATCCCTCCTACAAGCCAGTTAGCCACTCTGGCAACGATCATGCTCAGATGGTGCTCTTAGCACCCTACTAGCACAGGGCACAAGTGCCAGTAAGGCGAAGCTGGCAACGACCACGCTCATATGGTGCTCGTGCCCGTCATCGAATTTCACTTTGATTTTGATTTCGGTTTCGATTTCACTTGCCTCAACAGGTCTTCGCAAGCAGAGATTAGTGTTCAGAGAAGGAAAAGGTACGCACACGTGGGCTGGTTATACCCCTGGCACAAGCAAACGAGGTTATGGTCTCATTTGGCTTGCTGGGTCTTCTCAAGCACAGCATATTTCCAAAGGTCTCGGTCACTAGTCATTTCCTTGGTGAGGCCTAAAGTTCGAAGGTCGTGCTTCACCACTTCATCCCAGGTCTTCCTGGGTCTACCTCTTCCACAGGTTCCCTCAACCGCTAGGGTGTGGAAATATAAACTAATGAACTAATGAAATAACTAGAAATAAACATCTGTATATGTAAACACATATAGAGATACTAATATATAAACAAGATACACCCATACATGTATTCACGTGCATAAACACATAAGCAAATTTATTTCACCTTTATCATCATCATCATCATCATTGGTTAACGTCCGCTTTCCATGCTAGCATGGGTTGGACGGTTCAACTGGGGTCTGGCAAGCTTGAAGGCTGCACCAGGCCAGTCAGATCTGGCAGTGTTTCTACAGCTGGATGCCCTTCCTAACGCCAACCACTCCGAGAGTGTAGTGGGTGATTTTATGTGCCACCGACACAGGTGTCAGGCGAGGCTGGCACACGGCCACGCTTGGATGGTGTTTTTATGTGCCACTGACACAGGTGCCAGACGAGGCTGGCAGACGGCCACGCTCGGATGGTGTTTTCTTATGTGCCACCGACACAGGTACCAGACGAGGCTGGCGAACGGCCACGCTCGGATGTTGTTTGTTATGTGCACACAGCACGGAGGCCAGTCGATGCGGTAATGGCTATGGTCACGTTCAGATGGTTTTCTTATGTGCCACCCACAGGGATACAAATTCCATTGATGTTCATCTATTTTTATTTGGTTTGATTTGATTTGATTTGATTTTGATTTTGATTTTCACTTGCCTCAACAGGTCTTCACAAGTGTCACAAGGGGAAGGTATGCATAGGTGGACTGACTACGTCCCAGGTAGGGGCCACAGGTTATGGCTTCACTAGTCTTGTCAGGTCTTCTCACGCACAGCATACTTCCATAGGTCTCGGTCTCTAGTCATTTCCATGGTGAGACCTAACGTTCGAAGGTCGTGCTTCACCACCTCGTCCCAGGTTTTCCTGGGTCTACCTCTTCCACGGGTTCCCTCAACTGCTAGGGATTGGCACTTTCTCACACACCTATCTTCATCCATTCTCGCCACATGACCATACCAGCGCAATCGTCTCTCTTGCACACCACAACTGATGCTTCTTAGGTACAACATTTCTCTCAAGGTACTAACGCTCTGTCGAGTATGTACACTGACATTACACATCCATCGGAGCATACAGGCTTCATTCCTCACGAGATTACGCATGTCCTCAGCAGTCACGGCCCATGTTTCACTGCCATGTAGCATGGCTGTTCGTACACATGCATTATACAGTCTGCCTTTTACTCTGAGCGAGAGGCCTTTAGTCACCAGCAAAGGTAAGAGTTCCCTAAACTTTGCCCAGGCTATTCTTATTCTAGCAGTTACACTTTCAGTGCACCCACCCCCGCTACTGACTTGGTCACCTAGATAACGGAAGCTATCAACTACTTCTAGTTTTTCCCCCTGGAAAGTGACGGAAGTTGTTTTCTGCAGATTTTTGGAGGTCAATGCTCCCGAGCATCTGCCACATACAAAAACTATCTTCCCAGTTAGCCTACCTTTGATATTGCTGCACCTCTTATGTGTCCATAGCTTACACTGGGTACATCTTATAGAGTTTCTACCTACACCTTTTCTACAGATCGAGCAGGGCCATCTTCCTGAGGATATTTGTGGATTGTCTACCTTTCTACTTATTAGTACTTTGGTTTTAGCTAGGTTGACTCTAAGGCCCCTCGATTCTAAACCTTCCTTCCACACCTGGAACTTCTCCTCCAGTTCTGATAGTGACTCAGCAATTAGAGCGAGGTCGTCAGCATAGAGGAGCTCCCAGGGGCAACCTGTCTTGAATTCCTCCGTAATTGCCTGGAGGACTATGATAAATAGGAGGGGGCTGAGTACTGAACCCTGGTGGACCCCAACCTCTACTTTGAATTCTTCTGTGTACATGTTGCCAACCCTAACCTTACTTATGGCATCTCTGTACATGGCTTGCACAGCCCTCACCAGCCATTCATCTATCCCTAGTTTCCTCATTGACCACCAGATGAGGGATCGGGGGACCCTATCAAAGGCTTTCTCCATGTCAACGAAAGCCAGGTACAGGGGCTTATCTTTGGCTAGGTATTTCTCCTGCAGCTGCCTTACCAGGAATATAGCATCAGTGGTGCTTTTCCCTGGCACGAACCCAAACTGCATCTCATCTAAACTAACTCTCTCTCTAATTAGTTGGGCTATGACCCTCTCCGTAACCTTCATTACCTGATCCAACAGCTTGATACCTCTGTAATTATTTGTATCTAGGGCATCACCTTTACCTTTGTAGCAGTTGACTAGTATGCTGCTACACCAGTCATTGGGAATGACTCCTTCATATATCACCTGGTTGACTATACGGGTGACTAGGTTATAGCCAACACTGCCAGATATTTTGAGCATCTCTGCAGTAATTCCTGATGGGCCTGGGGCTTTTCCTGTCTTCATGCTTCTAATTGCCTTAGCTACCACGGAACTATCAACTCGGATAGCTGGTCCCTCTGTTGGGTCAACATTCGGCAGACTCTCTTTATCCCATTCATTTTCTTTATTCAGCAGCCTTTCATAGTGGCATCTCCAAACCTCTCTCTTTGCATCCTCATTTAGCGCAAGTGAACCATCATCCATACAAACACACTTCTCTCCTACCACATCACGATTCTCTCTCACACACTGTCTTGCAACACGAAATACCTCAAGTCTTTCATCCTCACGGCTCAGAACATTGGCAAATTTTTTCTTATCCGCTTCCCCTCTGGCTAAATAAACCTGTCTCCTAGCTTCCCTTTTAGCTGTCTGATACAATTCCCTGCTACCACCGTTCTTCCAGTCCTTCCAAGCCTGTCTCTTTTGTCTAATAGCCCTATCAACCACAGTGTTCCACCACCATGTTACTCTGGGTCGAGATGGTACTTTGCTCCATCCACAGATCTGTTCAGTGGCTGTCAGCAGATTGTCTCGTAGGAATCTCCAGTTGTCTTCCACATTAAGTGAAGCTATATCCCCTTCTATTTCGTCAAAGGCTTCGAGTAGTATGTCTCTAAATCTCTGTCCATTTGCAGGATCTTTAAGCGTCCAGACCCTTCTCCTCCAAGCTGGTCTTCTTCTGGGCAACCATTTAGCTCTGATCCTGAGGTCGCTAACTACTAATCTATGTTGAGGAGTACATTCTTCGCCTGGAAAGGTTTTGGCATTTACAATCAGCCCTCTTTCCCTTTTTCTGGCAAGAATGTAGTCAATCTGGCTGGTGTGTCTGCCAGAACGGTAGGTGACTAGGTGAGAGGTGGGTTTCCTGAAGTTGGTATTGCAGACCATAAGGTCATTTGCATCGCAGAACTCCAGCAGCCTGGTTCCCTCCTCATTACGAGAGCCAAAACCGTAGCCTCCATGGACGCCATGGAAGCCCCCGACATGTCGTCCAACATGTCCATTGAAATCACCTGCCACGAAGAGAAGGTCACTGTCATTTGTCAACGAGGTAGTCCGCAATAGGGTGTCATAGAATTGGTCTTTTGTCCTCCCGGTAGCCCTGGTTGAGGGGCGTATGCCGAGATGATGGTAGCTGTCCTATGGTGTAGGACTAATCTAATTTTAATTACTCTGTCACTTACTCTGACTACCTCGATTACCTTACCTACCCATTTCTCCGCAAGAAGTATACCCACGCCCCCGACCCCGTCAGTGTACCCTGCCCAGAAAATCTTGTACCTGTGTTCCTTGCCTGTGAGGAGCCTAGCGGAACCTCCTCTCCACCTTACTTCCTGGATATAGCATACATCCACACGTTTCCGTTCAAGCAGAAAATCGAAGCAACTAGTTTGAATACTATATTTGAGGGGGAAAATAATTATAAATGAATGAAAGCCAGAGAGAGAATGAAAATAAAATAAATAATAAAAAATACGATAAGATATATGATACGAGGGGGCATATTTGATTTTTATTTATTCTTTATTCCTTATTTCTGCTTACTTATTTACCTTATTTTATTTTATTTATTATATTTTATAAATACCAACAATGTTATCCATATATAGATATCCACATACACATAATATAATCCATGTATGCATATACACGGACATGCATTCACGCATAAACAAATTTTACTTCCCCTTTATTTCTATTTTTTATTCTTATCCTATTTATTCTATATTCATTATTTCTACTACCTTATTTATTTTATTTTATTATATTATATATGTTAATCATGTACTTTTACTCTTATATAATTTAGTTGATTATTATCATTATTATTAAACTTCAATATAAATATCAAATAATGTGTGAATGAACTTTTATTGCTGCTCTTATGTATTTATGTACATTAATAAAAAACTTAGAAAGTAACATATATACACATGTAAGTTGATATATAAACCATTGGCATCCATAATTATTGTGTGTATGTATATCTGTACCTGTGTTTGTGCGTCTGTGCATGTGTGTGCGTGCGTATATATAAATATGAGCATAGACATGCACACACACATATACAAACATGAACATAAACTTTATTTCTCTTTCACTTAAATTTTATTTCATTTTATTCAGTAAATAATGTTCCTCTTACAAAGTATAAATCATTATTCATGATTATTATTATTAGTAATATTGAATTTTAAAATAAATGAATATTTTTAATGCATGCATGCACACACACATATACATAGTAAACATAAATATATTTTCTGTGTATATTTGAATATTCCAGTAAATCGCTATGTAGTTCACAAATTGTCCTTTTATGCACCCTGAAAATTTTCACCAAAGGCATTTAAAATGCAAAATTTATTTATATGTATCTATATGTATAAAAGAGAGAGTTAATTCATTTGTTTGTCAACCAAACTGAAACTAAATGGTTCAGGGGAAGCTATTATGTTTTATCTATCTATATATATATTAGCTGATGTACCCAGTAATTCCTGGGAAAGCAGGGCTTATCTCTTTGTTCTGTTCTTAATCCAATAAGTAGCATATGCAAAATGGTATTAAGGAAGGGTAGGAAAATATTAGATTTATAAGCCCAAAAATTCACTCCATAACTGCCCACGGGCTTATGGCATAGTGGTTAAGAGTGTGCGCAGGCTACTAACCCAAGATTCCAAGTTCAATTCCAGGCAAAATGAGAGTATATCAGCCAAAACATTGTGTTAACAAGACATGCAAGATGAGGACAAATATCCGTCAAATGTAAATAATGTATAGCTGTTTAAATGTTGATAGGTTGAAATTAATTTTACAACCTACAATTTGTATTTTTATTAAACAATTTATTTTAGAAAAACAAAGAAAATCAACTATGTGAAGATTTTGGGGTAAAAAACAAAATTAACAAAGATGAATAGATCGTAGTACTTTTCTGTAATGAATGTAAATAATTATTTTACAGGTTTGTAATAGAATTTTAAGCTTTCAACTTACATTCTACATTGATCCAATGTGTTTTATGTAATTCTCTTTTACTGCACTTGTTAGAAACATAACAAGTGTAAACCTCATTATTGTGTGTTCGATTGAGTTGAGGAAATGTTAAATTTTGTGAGGTCTTCTTACTTGGATCCCACCTGTAGCTGTACTTTTCTGGATATCCATTTCTTGCCTTACAATGCAAAATGCCTTTGTCACCTTCAAGAAAGGGTTCATCAGCCTTGATTTCTACCATATCAGGTGGATCTGTATAAAAGGAAATCAGATTATTTACGTAATACTTGCATAAAGATATTTTATTTTTTGCTGTTACATTGGCAATTAATATTCCAAGTTGCATTGAATATAAAGTGATGCATAAAAATGAGAAAATTTTAAATGAATTCTGTTAGTATTGCAATCTTTTACACTGAAAGAAATGTCCAATACAAATTTTCAAATCCTAACCAATATATTAGAAAATACACATCTATATAAAAAATACTTGTATCCAAGAATTTCATCAGACTACCATTTAAGTTTTGAAGATGTTGGCAAAATTTAATTAGCAAGACACAAAGTTTCAGGAAAAGGATGCAGAATAAAAGGCAACATTGAATATAAGTCTACATAAGTTCCACAACTACTATCATTAAATAAAATGAAATAAAAATGTGTATGATGAAATATTACATTTTTGTAAATTGGAACTGCTGATAATGATAGAATTGTAATAAAATAAGGGAAGTTTAATGTCAAACTAAAATACCACAATATAGGTGTTTTTAAAAAAGGAATTTATGAAA
This sequence comes from Octopus sinensis, assembly GCF_006345805.1. Lineage (NCBI taxonomy): Eukaryota > Metazoa > Mollusca > Cephalopoda > Octopoda > Octopodidae > Octopus > Octopus sinensis. Next base: position 15,259 of record NW_021835260.1, on the reverse strand, counting down.
ATTTGTTGGTGCAGGCTTTTCATAATGTTTTACCTACATTTTGCAAAACTTCATAAATTGCATTACATTATTAATTTCTTTTTTACTTTCCTCAAAACAGATATTTTTTCCATACCTACCAGATCTCAAGAGCACAGAGTATTTCTTAACTGTGCTGTTATCTAATATCCATTTTAATTCCCAGAGTAAAACCAAGTGGTAAGATTAGCTGTAATGGATCTATAATACTGTACATTTTGACTATTATACCTGCTCTATTAACAAATGTAAATGGGCTTATTTTTTTCTGACATATGGGTTCTTAATATGTATATATCTTCCTCAAAATAGACATGCACTATCATCATAGAGATGATGATAATCATCATTGCTGCCACTGCCACTATCATCTTGTGTCTGCTTTCCATGCTAGCATGGACAATACATTTTAACAAGGTCCTGCAGGCCAGAGATCCACATCTTGCTTAAAAGTCAGTTTTAGCATGCTTTCTGTATACCTTTCCTAATGCCAACCACTTTACAGAGTTGACTGGGTGCTATTTTCATAGCATCAAATCTAATGAAGTTCCTTTGTAACTTGCAAGACTGAAGAGCTATTCAACTAATGGGGAAGATAAGAGATAGGGTGGATGCTTTAAGCAAGGAGTTGAGATGTTAAAGTATCACTGTGGAGGGTGGCAGAAAGATGTGTGGCAATTATTTATTTTGCATCAATGGGTGAGAAGGACTGGAATGGGACTCAAGAGGTAAATATGGTGATGACAAGGTAACAGAACATACATGCATGGTAACATGTCCAAGAGATAAATGGAAGAGAGAAGGATACAGGAGAATAATGAAGGTTTGCAGATAAGGCTGTAAGAGTGTGAAAGGAGAGTGAGGTGGATATAAAGATGAGGTGAATGAGGTCAGTAGTATATAGAAGATAAATGTAGAGAAGGGTGAACAAGGGTGGAGGGAACCAGTATGAGTGGGGTGCAATTGAGAATGAGGAATGAAGGCTGATTGAGAATAGTATAGAGGAGAAGAGTGGTGATCAGCAGTACAGAGATGGCAATGGTATGGTATATAGAAGCAGGTTCTATATCAGTTTCTTACGAGAGCAGAAAAATGTAGTATATTGGGAAATGATAGATGGATGTGTGATAGAGTGATGAGGGATAGAACTCAGGTCGCAAGTGGAGGAGACTGAGGGGATAGGATGATGGATATAGAATTAGAGATTGCGAGTGAGATGTGAGGACAGGATGATAGAAGTGGAGTTGAGGTTGTGAGTGAAGTGAATGTGAAAATTGGAAACCAACAAGGAAAGGAATGTAGTCATGGATGACAAAAATGAGGAATGAGTATCAATAGGGAGTGGCAGTGATCCAGAAGTTACAAATGAAGATGAGAGTTTAAGATGGATATTAACAAGGGTGAGGTAGGGATTGTCAATTGTTAGAATGAGAAGAATGGAAGTGACTTAGAGGGGGAACTCAGTTGTCTGGATAGATGGGGGAGACTCAGGTGCATAGTGTACATATATATATATTACGCTTTGAGAGCCTTAGCCATGATGTGCAATCATAGGAAGGTAAATCATGTTGAGTACTGCATATCACTAATCAACTTGATTTGTCATCTCTTCCATGAGTGCCAGCATCCTGAAATCAGCCTTAACTACCTCATCCCATGTCTTTCTCTCACACAGGTTTCATCTACTGTGAGTGATCATTAGTTTTATATACAACTGTCTTCATCCATACATATCACATACCCAAACTAAGTATACTACATTTAATTCTTGGCCAGTTGTTCCCTCAACACATTTGTATTCCATCAGTTTTGCACACAAACATTACATATCCAGTGGAGCATGTATGCTTTATTTCTTTTTAGTCTTTTCAGGTACTCCACATTCAAGGCTCATGTCTCACGATCATGGAGCATTTCAAGTTGAAAAAAGCATCATAAGGTCAGCTTTTCACACTGAGAGAAAAACTTTATGTTTATGACAGAAGTAATAAATCCATGGACTTTCTCTACTCAGATTTTACATTGGCTACTACACTTTGAGAACAACTTCCACCAATACTGTTTTGATCACCTAGATAACAAAAGCTCTCTATTACATCTAGAAATCTTCCTGGGCTTTTGAAGGCATCATTTCTTATGTTCACTTAATGTTTATTGCTCCAGCACACCTGCTACATACAATGTCCACTTTGTCAACCTACCCATAATTCCATTGTATCTTTTGCACATACACAGTTTGCACTGGATACACTATATCAACTTTCCACCCATTCCTCTTTTTACATATGAAACAAGGTAATTATCCAGATGGACGAAGGGTCTTGTATGTTTTCTGATTTACTAAGTTTTGAATGTTTACCAAGGTAATGAGGCCCTTTGATTCCATGCTTTGCTTTCACACCTGTAATGTTTTCCCAGTCTTACTCCAGCTTCAGCCATAAAAAAGAGAACATGAGCAAATAAGAATTCCTGTAGACACCTAATCTTAAACTCCCCTGGAGGTCTTTGATAAATAGAAAGAGACTAAGCACTGATGGTATCCTACCTACACACTAAAGTCATCACTGTACTCATTGCTATTTCTCATATTGCTGACAATACACCTGTATATGGATTGTATGGCTCACATAAGCCATTCTTATACTCCTAGCTTCATCAATAATTACTAGATCCCCAAATGAGTAACCTCTGTCAAAGGCTTTCTCTAGGTCAACAGGTTCTTCACTTGTTGACTGACCAGGAATATGATATCAGTACTTCTTTTTTCCAGAACAAAACTGAACTGCATCTCATCTAGTTTAACTGTCAATTATCAACAGAGCCATAACTCTTTTTCTGACTTTAATGAACTAGTCTAGTAATTTGATATCCCTCTAATTACTGATCTCTTTTCCTAAATAAAATTTAAAGAGCTCCCAGATATTTAGCCATAAGTCTTTAAATCTTTAAACTGTTTCAACTTCAAAGTTCTGGTCATGCTGGGGCACTATTTATAATGGCATTTGACCATAAGTTTATTTCTCCTGTATATTCAACTTGCATGATAAAACTACACAAATTCCAACAATGCAATTAGATACATAGTTCCAGAAGAATAAAACAACGCTCACCTGGTTTGGAATCACAGGATATTATATATTTTTTTCCTTCACTCAAAAACCTACAGCCAAACCAACCAACATATACAAAAGACTAGAATCTTACAGTTAAAAATTTTTTTCATATTTGAATTAAAAAAAGAAAATGATAAAAACAGAAGATAAAAATTTTCAAAAGATACTCCATTTATACTCACAATAAATAGTTAAATTCTTTTCACGAGACACATTTGCAGCAATATGAATGCCCAGACACTTGACTGTTTGATGAAATTTGGAAGATTTTACATTAATTTCAACTTCTTCTTTACTAGTATTTGAGTATTTTTCATATTTCAGGGTTACACTTGCTGGTGGATCACCACCTTTCCAACTGCAGCGGAATTTGATTGGAGTATCAACGCATACTTTTCCTCTAGAAACATTTAGTGTTAAGTCATCTCTTTCTGGAGAATCTATGAATTTCAGAACATAAAGAGTTAAAAGAAAAACAAACAAAATCAAATTAGTGCACTTAATAAAAGAACAAAAAAGTAAAGAAAAAACAAACCAGAAGTATATTTTGAAGAAAATGAGCAATTTTTCAAAATTTTAAAAATATGTTTCTAATAATAAAGATTTGAACATTGGTCACATTTGTAATAAATCAGGCACAATTTTGAGAGGAGGGGCAATGTCAATATCAATGACCCAAGATGGGTTCTCTCTTTTACTGGCCTTGAAGAAATGAAAGTCAAAAAATCAATTTCAATAGAATTTGAACTCAGAATGTAAACAGGCCTAACTAAATAATGAATTTTATTTTCTCCCATCTTCTGCTGATGCTGCATATTTACCACATTAATTACTTTGGATTTTAGGGCAGTGAGCGGGCAGAACTATTAGCATACCAGGCAAAATGCTTAGTGGCATTTCAACCAACTTTAGATTCTGAGGTCAAATTTTGCTGAGATGAACTTTGCATTTCATCCTTCCAGGGTCAATAAAATAAGTACCAAGTAGGACACTGGAGTCAACGTAATCAACTTACTCCAACTCCTAAAATTGCAGGCCTTGTGCCAAAATATGGAACCAATAATTACTTTTGGTTTTTGCAAAAGGCCAGCAATTTCGAGGTGAAGTGTGTTAGCTGATAACATCAACCACCTGACTTAATTTCTTTATTTTTATCAACATTGGAAGGACTAAGGGTGAATTTAATCTCACTAGGAAATGAATGCAAATATTGCAACACATCTTGTTTGACACATCTTGTCTGTCAGATTGATACCATAATAATAATAATAACAATAATGATAATAATCTAAAACTAAAGGCACAAGGCCTGAAATTTGGTGGGAGGGGACTAAATAATTACATCAACCCCAGTATTTCACTTGTACTTAATTTATCAACCCCAAAAGGATTAAAGGCAAAGTCAACCTCTGAGGAATTAACTCAGAAAGTAGGAATGGGTGAAATACTGCTAAACATTTTGCCTGGTGTGCCAATGATTCTGCCAGCTTGCCATCTTGAATAACAATAACCCTATTATGGGCTCAAGATGTGAAATTTTGAGGGAGGTGGGGGTTAGCCAATTACAATGACCCTAGTCATCTGTAAAGATGAAAGACAACCTCGTGCCATTTGAATTCAGAATATAAAGACAAATGAAATGTCGCAAACATTTTGTTTAGCATGCTAATGGTCCTGTCAGTTCCCCACTTTAACAATAATAATAATGATTTCAAATTCTGGCTCAAAGTCAGCAATTTTGAGGGTGGGGCATGGTGATTACATCGATCCCAGGGTTCAACTGGCACTTATTTTATCAGCCTCGAAAGGTTGAAAGGTAAAGTTGACCTCAGCAAAATTTGAACTCAAAACATACAAATGGACGAAATGTTGTTAGGAATTTTGCCTGGTGTGCTTACAATTCTGCTAGCTTACTGCCACAATAATAATGATGATAATAATAATAATGATAATAATAATAATGATGATAATAATAATAATAATAATAATAATGGTGACAGTTAGACAATTTTCCAGGAATTAATCAATATCACCAATATTATATAATTTTATTTTGTTTTATCAACACCAAAAGAGTGAAAGGTACACCTGACCATTGCAAGATTAGAACTCAGTACATAAAGTGTTGGAACAAACACCACAAAGCCTTTTTCTAATGCTTCAAAGATTCTGCTAATTTGCTACATTAACAACAACAGCTACAATTTCTTTCATTTGAAAGCTGGGTGATGGATGAGGGAGACAATACACAAAGATGAACATAAAATGTGGTGATTTAGATAGAATTGCATGATAAAAATGTGTAGAAAACATACACAGTAAAAATACAAAAAAGGTAAAATGTATACATAGTTGTTGGCACCACTCTGTCCAGATTTGGTTCATCTGATGCCTCCACAATGCTTAAACTTGACATGGCTCAGAAGGCCAAGTCAGGAATGGAACAACCTCAGGCATTGACTGCATGGCAGGGTGGGTGTGGGCTTGGCTGGAGTTGTCAGGCCTTGCATTGCCTTCTTTTGCTTCTTCTTCAATCTTTCGCCTCAAAAGTGGAACAACTGAAATGAATTGCTCTTCGCCAAGGTGGACAGTTGACAATTTCAGTTTCCAGGTATTAAGGGTGATTGCAGCTTGAAGGAGGGAAGACTTCAGTTGTTCTTTGAATCTGCAGTTTGGGGGTCTTCAATGTCATTTGCCATTGCCAAACTCACTGTAGAGGATGGGGCTGTTCAGATGATATATGTCTTGACCACTTGAGGCAATGCAACTTGAGGATGGCAACTTCAATGCTTGGCATTTCTGAATGATCGAGGACTTTGTAGATGACGTGTCAGTCCTGCCATTTGATATTGAGGATCTGTTAAAGCTTAGCTGGTTGGAAATGCTCAAACTTTTTCAAGTCTTTTCAATACAGAGTCCATGTCTCACATGTGTGGAGCAAGGTGAAGATGACAAGGACATGGAACACCATGAATTTTGTTCAGAGAGGGAGCCTGTGGTTGTTGAATACATGCTTGCTGTGTCTTCTAAAAGCCAAATGGGTGGATTTGATGCAGTGGTCGATGTCCCTTTTGTATGGTGCAGATTGTGAGAGAGTGCTGCTGAGGTACTGGAAATAACTGATGACTTCCAGAGGTGTCCCCTATGTTGACAGTAGCTTCTAGTATTTCTTGTCCAAGAACAGACTACACAAGTCTTTTCATTTTATCCTCATTCACTTCCATCCCAAAGCAATGGTAGGTTTCTAAGACAAGAGTCAAACAGTGCTGGAGGTCAACAACAGAGGCGATAGGAGTAGCACTGTCATTTGTGTACTGGAACTTCTTGATGCTGCTATTTGATGTTCAAGTTTTGGATCTTAGGCGTGCCAGGTTATAGAGTCTGCTATGCAGGTGATAGCGGATATTGACACTGAGAGAGTTATGTGAGATTTCATTGAACATCACTATCAGGTTGAAGGAGAACAAGGTAAGAGCCAAGATGCAGCCTTCTTTCAGACCTCTGGAGATGGAGAATGATTCAGAAAGTGCATTTAGTTTGCAAACATCCTACCATGCCATCATAGAGATGTGAGATCTCACGTTGGTTATCGGTCCAGCAACCTATTTGTTTGTACACTGACCACTGAAAATACTCAATAAAATTGATAATATTTCAGGCTTTGCTTGTTATTGACCATTCTGCACATAACAGTTCACTTATTTTCTAAAAATGGATTGGTGAGAGTCAACTTGGTGGTGTATTGGCAATCCACGTATTATTTCACTGTGATGTCTACATGTCCTTATAAAAAGCAAAGTTTGTTTGTTTCTAGGTTGACCACTGAAAACACTAAATAAAATTGGCAACATTTTAGGATTTTTACATCATTTGAATTAATCTAACCATTCTGCAGATAACTGTGCACTTATTTTCTGAAAACAGAATGAAAAGGGGGCAAGTAGGAGGTGTACTGGCTACTATTTCTAGCAATTCACATACAGTCTATTTCACTATTATGACTGCTGAAAATACTAAATAAAATTGATAGTATTTCTGGTTTTGTGTATCAAAGTGGCTGAGTTCCTTTCAAGTGTTGGGCCTCACGGAGGCAATGACCAAGACCTTTGGCATTATGTCGTGCTTGAGAAGAAGACCCATCAAGCCAAACAAAATCAGTCGCAACAAATACAAGTGTCACACTAATTGGCACCTGTGTCTGAGGCTCATAAACACACCCCAGTGTCATGCCAGTGGCATGTAAAAGCACCCATTACACACTCAGAGTGGTTGGCATTAGGAAGGGCATCCAGCTGTAGAAAACGATGCCAAATCTGACTGGAGTCTGGTACAGCCTTCCAGCATACCAGCCCAGTCAAACCATCCAACCCATGCCAGCACGGCCAATGGATATTAAATGATGATGATGATTCCGCACATAACTGTACACTTATTTTCTGAAAATAGATGGGGGTGACTTGGTGGTGTATTGGCTCCTATTTCTAGCAATCTACATACTATTTCACTGTAAAAAAAACAAAGTTTGTTTTTACACTGACCATTGTAAACAATAAATATAAAAAGCAAAGTTTGTTTGTTTATGTAGTGAAAAAATACATTTGTTAATATAGATATGTATATACATTAATACCTAATACATTATTCATCATTATCTCATTTGAATTTCGTTTTCATGTATTATCAGTTTTCATGTTACATTTGATAACATCTATAAACAAGATTTTTTTCCTTGGTAGCAACTGTTATTTCCTATATATTTACCCCTAGAAAGTATTAAAAAATGGCTTATATTCCTTTCAAACTTTGCTTTTGTTACATTTATTCAAACCCCAAAGATTCCTCTCAACACAGGGCTATAATGCTCCACCACTACTCCAGCTCACAATTAGAGATGCACAGATTGTCAACCAATAACAGACATGCTCAAGTGATAAAGATCAAGCAAATGACAAGCAAATATGTGCTATCAAGCAGATTATATGTTACAACAATATTTCTGCTTCAGCAGCTCAGCAGTGAATCAGTCTGAAGTATAATGGAAATGAGACAGTTTCAAAACATTGATGACTTGATCACAATAGCAAAGTTTGAAGGTGATGCTACTCATTCCCTTTGATTTATAGATAGAAGCAAATAAGAAATAACACTAACTGACCAAAGAAAAACAAAATTAATTAACATTTTGTTACAGTGTAATTTGGTCTCATTTTCATCCTATTATTATATTTAGTTTTCTTTTTGCATCAATTATATGGTGTATATTCTTCAACCTGTAATTACAAACACAACCGTTTTCATTTTAATGATTTATTAAATATTTCAGTTTCATCTGAATTTACGGGCATGTCACATAAACATATGTCCATTATGGACAAATGTTTAATAGTTACCTATATCTATCCTTTTAAATATATTATTCTAAGAATTTTACAATATGGACTGATAAACTAACATGTTAAAAATATTTCTCATAATTCACATCATTTTCAGGCAACAATCAACTCCAACTTACAATTTTCTATTAAAAATTTACACACAAACACATACATATGTATCTATATGTATCTATATACATACATGCATATAAATATGTATGTATATGTAGCACTTGTCACTATGTCAAAATTATTCTATTGACCTGTGAACTGTTTTCACGAGTGCATAATATATGGATACACGTAATACCTATAAACATTGTGGACCCACGAGCATGTCACTACTAGTAATGCAGGCTTCATGTATGCACTTATGCATACAAGTGTATGTCTATATATATATGTGTACAATGTGATGCTGGTTATGATTTAGAAATGTATATTATCATGATGTACACAGCTACTTCTGTATTGCCAAAGACTAATTGTTGCCTTAATAATAATAATGTCAAAGATTTCCAATTTACCTGAAACCTCCACCATAGTTGCATATCCACAAAAGATAAACAGAACCGATGGAAATTTTAATTGTAATCTATGTTGCAACCTGTACCTGTACCTGCTTACTCTAGGCTGAAGGACCCACTATATTCAAGCAAGCAACCGCCAAGATCCTGATTTTGAAAACATCACAACTTCCCTCCCAGGCTTCCTAGATTCACAAGCTCAGAGCTGCCACAATCAATGTGAGAACAATGAAAGGTATGTCTGGTGAGATTGATGAAATGCTTGAGTGGAGGCATGTGGATGCAAGAGGTTATGATGAAAGTGAGCCTCAACTAGACTGCTCACAAACCAAAATGGAAAAGGAAGTTATAGAAGCTCAAGTATCCTTCAAATGGGCAAAGACTTTAGAGATGTTCTTAATGAAACCTTTCGTGAGTAGGTAGAGATGGAGTCATGCAACATAGAGGACAATTGGGAGTTCTTATGGGACAATCAACAAAATGTGACAGATCAAACCTATGATTGGAGTAAAGTTTCTTTCTCTCAGACCAAGGTTGACAAAGTGGTGAAACAGTGAGATTGATGGAGTTATAAAAGAAAGGAGACAGGCTTGGAAATAATGGAAGAGTGTGGGTAGTAAAGAAACATATCAGATAGCTAAAAAAGAAGCAAGGCGTCAGGTATATTTGGCTTGGGCAGAAACAGAAAGGGAGAGTTTTGCCAATGTTTTACAGTGTGAAGATCAGAGATTTGAGGTATTTCAGATTGCTAGACCGTGTGTTAGAGAGAAACAAGATGTTGTGGGGGAGAAGGATGTACCAACAGATAATGGTATGCTTGCTCTTAGTGATCCTGAAAAGAAAGAGGCATAGAAAAGTTATTATGAAAGACTATTAAATGTGGAGAATGAATGGAAGAAAGAGAGTCTCCATCATGTGAACCCAACACAGGGACCATCTATCCTAGTTGACAGTAGCATGATACATAAGGCAATTAAAGATACGAGGTAGTATCAAAAAGTTCCTGGACTAGCTATGTTTAATAAAAAGTGACTTATTTACTTACTAAGTTTTAACATCATCTCTTTCGAAATAGTCACCTTGTGTGACAATACTCTTGTCTCAGCGTTCCTGCTTCTTTTGGAATCCAACCTGAAAGTTGTTTTCCATAAGTGAGTTGAAGACCTTCTGTGATTAAAAGTATTAGAACCGTGACCATTGAGCTGCATTTTCATATTGGGAAATAGATGGAATTCTGCAGGTGCTAAATTTGGCGAACATGGTGGGTGTGGAAGTCATACCATGTTATTTTGAGGGAGAAACTCACGAGTGAGGGGAGCTTGGTAACAGGGTACACTGTTATGAAGAATCCAATTCTTCTCACTCCATAAATCTGGTTGCTTTCACCAAATGTCCCTTCCTCAAATGTTTCAAAATATCTCAGTAGAAGTTACAATCGACAGTCTGGCTCTGGAGGATGAACCCTCAATGCACAATATCACAGATGTCGAAGAAAATGATGAGCATGTTCTTGATTGAGCTGTGACTCTGTCGTGCCTTCTTCAGTCATGGAGATGAAGGGCTCTTCCACTGTGATGACTGCTGCTTTGTCTCAGGGTCAAACCTGTAGGCTCAACTCTTGTAACTGGTGATGATCCTTGACATAAAAGATGAGTCATCAGTGGCATGCTGACGAAGATCTTGACAAACTTCAACATGATACTCTTTCTGCTCTGTAGGTGAGAGACAAACTTGGCAGAGACACACCACATGTTCAATTCAGATGTTAGGATTGCCAGCATGGACCCATACAACAGACCAACGACATCAGCAATGTCACTGATTCCTCCGACACAGCCCTCATGCACAAGCTGAGGAATTTTCACCACTTTCCTGGGGGTGATTCTTGATGCAAGTCTTCCAGATTGCTCAGTGTCTTTCAGGAATGTTCTTCCACTTTTGCAGCGCCTGTACCACTCAAAATATTGTGTATGATTCATTGCCTTGTTACAATAATCCTGCCAGAGCTTGCTCAATGTCTCTGTAGCAGACTTCTCAAGTTTAACACAAAAAGTTTAATGCAAAATTTCACGTTGGCTCTTCGTTGAAACTTCATGTCTGTGACAAAATTATAGACTACAGAATACACATGACCACAAAAACACAAATTTCACAACTTGTAATGTAAACACAGCGATACCATTTGACACACTACTTTGATAAGGTCACTACTTCACAGCTTTCATTGCACATGCAACTGTATACTGCCAACTGTTGGCACACTATAGAACTAGTCTGGGAACTTTTTGATACTACCTCATATCTTACTGATGAATAAACATGTGTTTAACTGAACAGTAATTGTCCATTTTTATTATTATTGTGTGTATGTATGTGTGTGTTAATGTATCATCATCCTTTTAATACCAAATGTTCCATGCTCACATGGAACTGTGGACATGAAGACAGATTTCTTATAACCAAGTGCCTTTCCTAATGACAACTCTCACTTATTTCCCAGTAAGGTAATATTTCCCTATTGACCAGACAAGTTTTCAAAGACAATTGGAAATAAAAGGCACTATATGCATGATAGTGTCATTCATCACATAATGTTAAGGCAAGGAGACAGTAACATACACACATACATACATCTAAGCATACATATGGTAGGATTCTTTCAGTTTTTACATGGCACTGGCAGCAGTAACATCACTAAGTAAGTAACTTGCAAGGCAAGACTCCTCAACTGAGAGGAGGAAGAGTATCAAAAGAAGTGGTTTTGTGCTAAGTGATAAGAGGAATAGAGGGACAGAAATAGTTGCCTTGCAGTAGAGGAGATGCATGGCTACCTCAGCTGGAAAAAGAAAGGGTGAGAGAGATGATTATGTGATGGGGGGGGGAGTGCACTCAAGTTACAGGGAGGTGTAAGTGATTGGATAGGGTGAGTGGATGGGTAAGTTTATGAGAATGCAAAAGAAGAGTGAAAGGTGGAGGGGAAGGTCTGTAGCAAGTGGACACAAGCAGACAGAAGTGGAATGTTAGGAGGATATGTTGTTGGGAAGAGATTTGATGGGGACACATTTTATGCAGGTAGGTTTGCAAAGGTGCAAAGGGAGAGTGGGAGATAGAGGGGAGGGGAATACAGTGAGTGGTGAATATGGGTGGAAGGAGGGGGAGGTGTTTGGATTGTGGGGAAGAAGCTTGCCTGGAGCATAGACATAAATGACATGCCTTAATTGTCCTGATTTTACTTAGCTGGATGAATCTTCTCAAGCACAGCGAATCACCAACTGTTTCACAGGGGTTTTGTTGATTACAATGACTCCAGTACTTGACTGGTACTTACTTTATCGACCCAAAATGATGAAAGGCAAAATCACCTTCAGGTGGAATTTGAACTCAGGATGTAAAAACAAGAAATGCTGCTAAGCACTTTGCCCAGTGCAGTAATGATTGAGCCAGCTCACTGTCTTATATGGAAATAATAATAATAATAAGCAAAAAACAGTATGGTATTCAATGCTTTATAGGATATATAAGTATTTCAACAAAATTCTGAATTAACTATTTAACAGTTGTAGAAACATTATGCAACTTTACATTTGACCTCATTAGTATCTCTCAATAAATACAACAGATTTAAAGCTCCAAGTATATACACTTTTCCCAATAATAGTAATAGTGTATAGGAGTTTTGACATCTGTGGCTGCATTATGTTTCTACAAATGTGATATAAATACTTTGGCATTTTTCGGAAACACATGTATGTCCAATAAAGTGATGGATACCATACTGGTTTTTTAATTATTACTATTATCATTGTTGTTGTTGTTATTTGGCTTGTATTCTGCACAGTAGCCTACCCCAAGTTTGATGCCCTGTATCATAATACATTGGATATTAGTGTGAAGTGTGAAACCCACAATTGAGCCTGATCTTTGGCGACATATCGTACTTTACAGCGTCTTTCTTTTAATATATACTTGTGTGAACAAGCTATCTTCAAGATAGCAAGTCTTACATTGGTTTGATATCATTGTATTGTATATATATATATATATATATATATATATAATCAAAATATGCAACAAGGGTATACAGAAGTAATGCAGTACAATCGTTTCACGTAATTCCATTTAATTGAACAATGCAATTATTACATCAATTTAAATGCAGAGCAATCTTCAACTGCATAAAGACATAGAATTTAATTAAATTAAAACAGATGGACACATTAGTATAATTTTACATAAAATCTCCAAGAAGGTAAGGAGATTTACAGAGAACATGCTGTCTTCACTTCAGCTTAGAAGCTACTAAGGTATCAGGAAGAAAGACTTGTTACAGATTTTGCTTGTCACTGTTTTATGGGGTCAGTTTTAATTTATAGACTAGTTTATCAAATATTTGTATATCTAAGGCCAAAAGAGCAAGGAGTAGTGCCTGTTAGGAAGTGGGATGAGGGAATCAACAGAAATCATAGTGGGTATAGTCATAAAAAACTATCAAGATTTATTTGAAGCAGTATCATAAGATTTGGTAAAGGAAATCTGAAATCAAGATTTTAGTAGCCAATTAAAGGGGCAGGCCGCTATTAGACCATTTAAAATGAAACAGGGGAAATCTTATGTGGTACTATAGTTAAAAATTTGAAACATTTTAAACAATATTGCCATATTGTATAAAGTTAAAATTTAGGGTTATTCAGAAGAATATTAAAACAAAAGGATGAAAAGATTTTTTTGAATACTTTTGAGTATATACCAAACTTTTACCACATTAGAGGGAGGAAAAGAAGTTATCTCATAATAGCTTAATATTTATACTTAAATACGAACTTATAAGATGGTATCTATGAAGATTGATCAATTAGTATATACTGGTATTTAATAAAGGTGTACTGAGGTAAGAGAGCATGCTAACTATATATTAATTAAATTATAATCTAAGCAGTTTATTTTAAGGAGTGAATATACCAGTATTGTTTTATATAAACGAAGTATGAATTTATAGAGGTACAAAATTAGATTCATTTTATAAATAAATAAAGGCTATTTTAAAATAATAGATAATAAAACAATCAGGTAGGGCAGAACACCATAGAAAAGGAATAAAATAGCTCAATCACTAAAAACATGACAAAGTAAATATACCTTATTGACATCAATAGAGAAGGTTTAAAGAAAATGTATTATAATTTAAGTATACTAAACTAAAATTAAATCTTTATTTATTAAGCTAGTATCAATAAAGACTGATACCTGGTATTATCTAAGGAATATTGATGTTATAGGACATTCTAATTCCATACTAAATTTTAAAACTAAGTATATAATAGGCTTTAGAAGATATTATTGTTACTCCATACATAATATTTCTGGTTTCTAAGGGGTACTTAATTTGAAGGGCTACTCATATAAAGGCATATATAAATACTAAGATCAGGAGGGTAGAGCACTTTAAAATAATTAGGTAGGGTAGAACACCATAGAAAAGTATATAAAATAGCTTAATCACTAAAAACCATGATGAAGTATATACACAACTTAGTAACATCAATAGAGAAGATTTATAGAAAATGTATACAATTCAAGTATTTAAAACTAAAAATAGTTTATTTACTTATTTAGCTTTTATCTCTAAAGACTGTTACCCTGTATTAGCTAAAGTAATAATGTTGTAGGACATGCTCACTATATACTAATTTGAGCAAAGAAGTTTCTAATAGGTTTTAAATTTCAAGATCAATAAAGTGCTACTTTCTAAAATATTTAAAGGTACAGGTGACACTATGTACATATGATACCCTAAGGTCTAATCAATTATTAATCAGGTTGCCCTTATCTTTTTGCTTAAAAATTTCATGTTTCCATAGAGAACAGCTCACACCCATATCTGCTATTTCCTTCAATTTCCAAATTTTACTGGATAATAACGTACAAATTGCTTTATACTTAAGTTTAAAGGATGACAGGTAGTTGTATAGACGCCGTTTCATATTAATCAAACAACTGATATATATAAAATCATTAGTTGTAGTTTTTATTGTACAGTTATATATCATGTTCTGGGTAAGATGTAAGCAGAAAGCGAATTGTACTTTAACATCCTCTCCAATGACCACAAATCCACTTTTGATAACTTAATCAAGGGCATCTCAACCTGCATATCTAACCTCTCTTCCACTGAGGAAATTTTCAATAATCACGCACCATATTACACACAAGCACTTGCTGCTAGCGG
>NW_021835259.1:30000-37500 GCF_006345805.1 Octopus sinensis | reverse complement strand
AAGGATGAAGCGCAAAGTCGGCCTCGGCGGAATTTGAAGTCAGAACCTAGCGACGGGCGAAATACCGCTAAATATTTCGTCCAACGTGCTAACGATTCTCCAGTTCGCAGCCTTTCACAATAATGATGATGATGATGATGATGTTGATGGCGACGACGACTTTGATGATGATGATGATGATGATGATGATGATGGCGACGACGACTTTGATGATGATGATGATGATGATGATGATGGCGACGACGACAATGATGATGATGATGATGATGATGATGATGATGATGATGATGATGATGGTGGTGATGATGATGATGATGATGATGATGATGATGATGATGATGGTGGTGGTGATGATGATGATGATGATGATGATGGTGGTGGTGGTGATGATGATGATGATGATGATTAACAACTATGTTGAGTAAAGTGTTATGGCGATTACAAGAGCATTGTAGAGGTTAACGGACGAAGACGGAAACCAACATTCTGAAGAAAAAAAATGTGAAAAAGAAAATTTAAAATCTAAAAATTTAAAATATAAAATACAAAATAAATATTGTTAATGAAGGCAGCTTGAAGAAATATATAATATAAAACCAGTTTGAATGTTCTGTCGTAAAAAAAAATAGCGTTTTTGCAATGACATGGTCTTTCGTGTAAAGAAAATTTATTTTGTCGGCATCGGTGTATCATACGAAATGTATAGAAACCGTTAGAAGACATGATGCTGCGAGATTGTCTGAGATAAAATTTCTTCATCGAATTGTTCTGTTAAGATGTGTTAAAAACTCAATCTAGGCGCAGATGTGACTGATTGGTCACCGCCATCGTCGTCATAGTAGTAGTAGTAGTTAGTAGTAGTAGTAGGAGGAGGAGGAGGAAGGGGGTTCTAATTGCATATACGAATGTCGACCTACATTGGTTTCATCAGATTTTCGATTAAATAAGTACCAGTTACGCACTGGGGTCGATAAAATCGACTTAATCCCTTTGTCTGTCCTTGTTTGTCCCCTCTGTGTTTATCCCCTTGTGGGTAGAAAAGAAATAGGTATTTCTTCCATCTTTTTGTGCTGTGTTCAAATGTTGCCGGGATCGACTTTGCCTTTCATCCTTTCGGGGTCGATAAAATAAATACCAGCTGAATCCAAGGGTCGATGTAATCGATTTCCCCCTCCCCCAAAATTTCAGGCCTTGAAAAGATTATTATGATTATCGTTATTAAGGCAGTGAGCTGGCAGAATCTTTAGTGCTTAGCGGCAATTGTTACTATTATTATTTAGTATTTAGCCCTTGTGGCCAATAAACGGACGAATTATTATTATTATTATTATTATTATTATTATTATTATTATTATTATGGTTCTTCAATTTTTTGCAAACAAATTGCGTTATAAGTCACGGAAAACTGTAGCGTTCAGTTTTGGAAATTTATACCATCGTGGAAGGCAAATTGTTAAGGTTTTTTCGTATGCTGCCGTCCATTTTGTGGGTGACACCTCGATTTAATTTTGCTTCTGTGATGAAAATTTTTGTTTTGTCCCTCCGTTGGGAAAACACCAGACGACACAATGAAACGTGTTTATGAGAGAACGGGAGAGTGAAGAGCGTTGCCAGAACACGGGGTAGGAGGGAAGGGTGTGAGTGGTACGCGTTATGTCGCTGCCTTCAAAACAGACGACAGCGTAAATTTCAACAACACTTCTTGAAGATAAACAGAAAATGGGAAATTTAACGAAGAAAACATTGAAACCGCTTCCAACAACCACATCAAAAAACAGCAACACTATCAAGAACAACATCATATTTGAAGATGAACCGAAAATGAAAATTCATAACAAGGAAAACAGCGAAGCCACACCACCACCATCACCACCATCACCAACAACTACTACTACTACAACAGCTACAGCAAGGGCAGCGGACTCGCGGTCGGAGGATCGCGGTTTCGATTCCCAAACCGGGCGTTGTGTGTGTTTATTGAGTGAAAACACCTAAAGCTCCCCGAGGCTCCGGCAGGGGGTGGTGGCGACCCCTGTTGTACTCTTTCGCCTCAACTATCTCTCACTCTTTCTTCCTGTTTCTTGTCCCCGACTTCCTACGCAACCGCTGAGCCTGGATGCGCATTCATCCATCCGTCGATGCTCTCGGCGTCGGGGTTGACCTGCTTTCTCTTCTGCGGGTCTTACGAATAGCAAAGGACCACGTTTCGGACTTCTCCCACTAATGGGACGAAGACCGCTACGCTCAACAACAACAACAACAATGACAGCAACAAATTTCAAAACAAATAGAAAATGAAAAATTTTGACTAAGAAAACAATCAGGCCACGACCACCACTACCAACAACAATAGTGATTATAACTACAAAGCCAGCAACATATTCTTCGCCAAAATTACTCAACAGAAACAGAGATGGACGCAACACTCTTTCAACCGTGAGTTGGAGAAAATTTTCAGAAAATGTCAGGTGAAACCTAATTTGTTTCTTCTACCATCAGGCGAAAAGAAGATCAGATCACACACACACACACACACACACAAAAAAGACTCCGATTTATCGTTGTCTTAAAAAGAACCCTAGGAGACTTGAAAATCCGATCCCATAATAAGTAGAAAAATGTCTGAGGGATATTTGGAGTTCGATTTGGCGAGTGAGGAGATGGAAGGAGCTTGGATCTCTTCCAGTAATATGCCATAGCAAGATGGTGAATATAATAGTTTTACGTACTTGCGCGACTCAGATGAACATATTTTGGCTCCATTCTAGCGGGGGGAAACAAGTGACTAAAGTTACAATTACAAATGTGGCGCCTGACCGTAACATCCGGTACTTCCGAGCAATACTGGCAGGATATTGTGATATACTCTTTTCTACTCTAGGTACAAAACCCGAAGTTATGGGGGAGGGACCAGTCGAATAGATAGACTCCAGTATGCAACTGGTACTTATTTTATCGACCCCGAAAGGATGAAAGGCAAAGTCGACCTCCTCACCATGAAACCGAAGGAAAACTCGTCGGTGGTCACAGGGGAAGTGGAAATGCTGGCCATAGGAGAGAATTTCCGCAGGATCCTCGACGTTATGTAAATGAAGGGCATGGAGCCAGTAAGCAGGGCCGGGTTAAGACTCATAGGGGCCCTAAGTATATATGTAATTCAAAATGTAATCAATTATAGATCATGAAATAAGTGTTTGTTTTTCAAAATGAAACAAAACTAACAGTAAGACAGAACATTCTTTTATTAGCCTCAAGGGCCTACATAAAACAACATAAAATGACATAAAACAACATAAAAGACAACACAAGAGGAGACAAAGGGTTTTCATCGTGTAAACAACATATATAACAACAAAAAAATTAAACAAAATAAAACTCCCAAAAAGGGGTGGGGGCGCTTCAAAGGTCCTCGTGGAAAAACTCACAAAAGCCAAGGGTGCCTGATCAAAAGGGCAAGAACCTTTCTCCTTTAATTTTTCGCAGGTGTATGCTCAGAATTGGTCCTTTCACACTGGCCATTCTCTCAACACTCACCCACCTTTCAACAATTTGAAGAGTTTTCTCCTACCTCTTTTAATGGCAAAGACTTTGATCAGATCCTCACTATGACACCACGAACACTTCGATGTTATATTTCCAATCATATAAACCACTTCCAATATTATTTTCGCAAGTGTAAAGTGATTTGTTTTGTACCGTAAACCATTTACAGTTATGTTTAGCCCCCCCCCCTCGCCTTCCTTGATGTCCTTAGCACGTGCTTATTTTACTTAACGGTTAATCCAGCGCCGGCCATGAGAGCGGTGGTAGAGGGTAGAAAGCTAGAATGTTATGCCTGTGAGAGTACCACCCATCAAAAGACTTTCTTGTCTCTGTTAAAGAAAACTAAACTACTCCCATTGCCAACACCTCAGCCACTTCTACAGCAACACCGTGCAGAACAATTGAAGACACCAACACCGAAACCAAGACGGCAGAAAAGTTTGCTGTCTGCTGCCTGTTGCTGCTGCTGCTGCTGTTGTTGTTGTTGTTGTTAAGCAACAAGATGGGTAAGAGTGATTAGATGATGGTCTAGGGCTTAGGGGCGGGAGACCCCAGACCTTAGGGAAAAAAACTTTGGTCGTCTTGTTGTGGTCGAGGGCTCTTCGTTGACGCCCGACACCACTGGGAGGTGGCCCTCGAAGTCGCTGGAAATGGAGATCTCCAGGTCCAAATTCTTGAACGGCTGCTTCTGCTGCTGCCTGCTGCTGCCTGTTGCTGCTGCTGCTGCTGCTGCGGCCTGTTTCTCCCCAAACCATCAACAGCAACAACAGTGGAAGCGCAATGGCTCAGTGGTTAGGGCAGCGGACTCGCGGTCGGAGGATCGCGGTTTCGATTCCCAAACCGGGCGCTGTGTGTGTTTATTGAGCGAAAACACCTAAAGCTCCACGAGGCTCCGGCAGGGGGTGGTGGCGACCCCTGTTGTACTCTTTCGCCCCAACTATCTCTCATTCTTTCTTCCTGTTTCTTGTCCCCGACTTCCTATGCAACCGCTGAGCCTGGATGTACATTCATCCATCCGTCGATGCTCTCGGTGTCGGGGGTTGACCTGCTTTCACTTCTGCGGGTCTTACAAATAGCAAAAGGACGACGTTTCGGACTTCTCCCATCTTGCGAGCTCTGGGACGAAAACCGCTTCGCTCAACAGCAACAGCAGCAGGCAATTAAAGGCACCAACACCGAAACCAAGGCGGCAGAAAAGTTTGCTGTCTGCTGTTGTTGTTGTTGTTGTTGTTGTTGTTAAGCAACATGACGGATAAGGGTGATTAGGTGATGGTCTAGGGCTTAGGAGTGGGAGACCCCAGATCTTGGAAAAAAAAACTTTGGTCGTCTTGTTGTAGTCGAGGGCTCTTCATTGACGCCCGACACCACTGAGAGGTGGCCCTCGAAGTCGCTGGAAATGGAGATCTCCAGGTCCAAATTCTTGAACGGCTGCTTCTGCTGCTGCCTGCTGCTGCCTGCTGCTGCCTGTTGCTGCTGCTGCTGCCGCTTTTTCTCCCCAAACCGTCAACAGCAACAACAACGACTCAGATATCACAAGTTCCGACTAGACTTCGCCGTCACCCACCGATTTCTGGGGAATGACGTGAAGAAAGAAAGACGAACCGAAACGTTGTAAATAATTCGCAAGGATGGAAAGCAAAAGAGGAAACCCACTCCGTGGATACAACAAAAACAGTAAACACATAAACCACAACTACAACACATTTCACAACCACTCCAACAGCAACATCAACAACAATGAAAGCATCATCATCATCATCATCATCAAAAACAAGAAAGCACACAAACAGCACCAACCGATGCTGGTGTGTTTACGTCCCCGTCACTTAGCGTTTCGGCAAAAGAGACCGATAGAATAAGTACTGGGCTTACAAAGAATAAGTCCCGGGGTCGATTCACTCGACTAAAGGCGGTGCTCCAGCATGACCGCAGTCAAATGACTGAAACAAGTAAAGAGAAACATAACAGTAAAAACAACAATACAACTAAGCTGCAGGCAAAATTATCCATGAGCTTCATTATGGTAAATATGGTGAACAGGGAGTTGATGGCTTACTTAAATCAAAATCAAAATAAAATCGAAACGGAAGTGGAAGTGTGACGACGTTCTCGGAGAGACTCTGGACGGCAACGAAAACGAAATGGTTAGTCTGTTCCAGAAGAGTTTTCAGCCAGAGATTACTTTGGATAATTTCCAGAAGATTTTGGCCTGATAGTGATACCTATTTCTTTATTACCCACAAGGGGCTAAACACAGAGGGGACAAACAAGGACAGACATAGGTATTAAGTCGATTCCATCGACCCCAGTGCGTAACTGGTACTTAATTTATCGACCCCGAAAGGATGAAAGGCAAAGTCGACCTCGGCGGAATTTGAACTCACAACGTAATGCAGACGAAATACCGCTAAGCATCTCGCCCAATGTGCTAACGATTCTGCCAGCTCGCCGCCTTCCTGACAGTGATACCGGTTCAAGATAAACTCTACAGGCACGGATGTACCGTTAGACGGGTTTGTCAGAGATGTGCGCAAAGCGACGAAACAGTTCGGCACGCATTAGTTCAATGTCCGGCCATTGCTGATTTGTGAAGTTATGCCGAACAACTGCAGTCGCTTGCGGGACAGATCCGTTTATCGGCCGAGTCCATAGGAATGATTGCTTCGCCACCATCCTCCATTTTAACTCTTTAGTTCCCTTCTGCTATAAAAATCAAATTTCTTTTTTTTCTCTTTTGTTAATTGCATGGCCTTCGAAGAACTTTCTTTAACTTATTTCAGTCATTTAACTGCGGCCATGTTGGAGCACCGCCTTTAGTCGAGCAAATTGACCTAGGACTTATTCTTTGTAAGTCTAGTACTTATTCTATTGGTCTCTTTTGCCGAACCGCTAATTTACGGGGATGTAAACACACCAGCATCGGTTGTCAAGTGCCGTTGGGGGGACAAACACAGACACAAACATATACACACACATACATATATATATGCATATATGCGACGGGCTTCTTTCAGTTTCCGTCTACCAAATCCACTCACAAGGCTTTAGTCGGCTCGTGGTTATAGTGGAAGACACTTGCCCAAGGTGCCACGAAGTGGGACTGAACCCGGAACCATGTGGTTCGTAAGCAAATTACTTACCACACAGCCACTCCTACGCCTATATATAGAGAGAGATATACAGTAGGAGAGAGATTGAGTTTCAAAACATTGGTATCCAGGTCGCAAAAGCAAAGTTTGAAGGGAAAAGTAGTCAGTTCCTTTGGTTTCTAGATAGAAGCAAATGGGAAACAACGCCTTCTGATAAAAAAAAACCCAAAATTTTTTAATAAAATTTCTTTTACTCAGTCATATAACTAATGAAACATATCGCGTAATGTAAGAGAAAGCGGAAGGCTCAGTGGTTAGAGAGTCGGACCCACAATCATGAGGTAATGAGTTCGATTCCCGGACCAGGCTGAGTGTTGTGTTCTTGGGCAAGACACATTATTTCACGTTGCTACAGTTCACTCAGCTGTAGAAATGAGTTGTGACATCACTGGTGCCAAGCCGTACCGTCCACTTTGCCTTTCGTTTGGATAACATCGGTGGCGTGGAGAGGAGGGGCTGAAATGCATGGGCGACTGCTGGTCTTCCATAAGCAACCTTGCCAGGTTAGTGCTTTGGAAGGTAACTTTCTAGGTACAATCCCATGGTCACGCATGACCGAAGGGGGTCTTTACCCTTTAATGTAAGAGAAATGAGTTAAAAATTGCTTAGTATGTGCCACAGCGCCATTTTTTATGAGCTCGCTCTCTCAAATTTTAGAACTTGGCTCTGCCTCTGGATTCAATGTGGACACCTTGAAAGTGGGAACTCATTCTCACTTTTTTAAAACTTGTTTCAATCATTTGACTGCGGCCATGCTGGAGCACCGCCTCTAGTCGAACAAATCGACCCCAGGACTTATGCTTTGTAA
>NW_021835259.1:22500-25000 GCF_006345805.1 Octopus sinensis | reverse complement strand
ATCGGTACACGACAATTTTACTGTTACGTGATCATATATATATATATATATATATATATATATATATAGGGGGGGAGAATTCACGAAAAAAAAAACAAAAGACGAAGACAGGTGGTGTAGAAAACAAACAGATGTATTAATATAACGCTCGGGAATAGAAAAAGTCTTTAACGTTTCGAGCCTACGCTCTTCCACAGAAAGAAACAAAGAGAGAAAAAAGTGTGTGTAGTGGCTACCGATCTATCATGATGACTGCCGGACAGAAGGGTCTCACAGGAGAGCGAAGAAGTAGGGTAGATAACAACATATATATATATATATATGAAAGAAGGTTTGAAAATGCAATTTTAGAAGATATTTATTTACTTGACCGATTTCACTTTTTTAGAAAAAGATTATCAAAAGTAACATGTAAAAGCTTTGTTGTGTTTGGTACTGGTTGTCACAAAATATTACAATACATATATACATTCTTTGATAATAAAACAGTTTACAAGCAAAAAATCTTGGGAAAATATAAAAAAGTTTATTAAAATTTTGGGCACAAAAAATTACAATACATATATAAATTCTTTGATAATAATTATAAGATGATCTGATGAGCTAGCTTTCTTTATTTGCATTGAATTGTGAATTTATAATTCTATTGCATAATGCGTAGCACGCATATTTACGCGAGAATATATGTAAACGCAATTCGTCCCACACTGAAATCTTTATATATAAAATTGAAGTTGTGTGTGTGAGACTCTGTCTCCTCCGATTTAGATTCCTAACTACTCCCACATTTTGCGGTGCAGTTTAACCAAAAGCGGGTATCTTATAGTCGTCATTCATATCGAGCCCTTCTGGGTATTAGCGCACGTCTACGATGAGTCTACGAATTAAAAAAAAATTTACCATCATTTTTCCGCATTTTTAATTATTTTTGCTCGAGTTATATAAGGGAAGTAAAAATGCTTATATAGTTATTTCCCTTACAAACCCGAGCAACGCCGGGCGATACTGCTAGTTATAACTAAACGAAGATGTCTGCTAAAAACAGCTGTAATTCTAAGGATGTCAAGTGATCAGATATTCACGAATTCCTGAATTTTTATGGTTTACGCATATACACATACATCTATATACATACATAAACATATATATATATATACATATATTGGGTCATCCCATAAATAATGCGGTTTTTTTATACTTCTTTTCGTTTTTCAAAATTAAGATAAACAAATTTCTTTTTTAATCTAAAACATACTCTCCTCCATTTTCTACCATGCTCTTCCATCCGTCTGGCAGACTTGCAGAGCACTCTTCCAAAATTCACTTGTCCATGATGAAAAACACTCCTCCAGTACTGTTCTGACCTCTTCTACAGAATTCATATTTTTTCCATCCAAATGATTTTGAAGACTGCGGATTAAATGATAATCAGATGGGGAAATGTCCGGTGAATGTGGTAGGTGTGGCATCATTTCCCATTTAAAGTGCTCCAGCTCCTCGTTGTAAGTAGCCGAGCGTTATCTTTATATATAAAAGTCAAGTTGTGTGTCTGTCTCCTACGATTTAGATTCCTAACTACTCCCACATTTTGCGGTGCAGTTTAACCAAAACCGGGTATCTTATAGTCGTGATTCATATCGAGCCCTTCTGGGTATTAACGCGCGTCTACGATGGGTCTACGATTTAAAAAAAAAATTACCATCATTTTTTTCCATTTTAATGCTTTTTTCGCTATTATAATAGGGAAGTAACTCTCTAAAAAGTCTACGATGAGTCAACGATTAAAAAAAAAATTTACCATAATTTTTTTTCCATTTTAATGCATTTTTTGCTTTTTTTTGGCTATAACTCTCTAAAAATGCTTATATTGTTATTTCCCTTACAAACCCGAGCAACGCCGGGCGATACTGCTAGTCCAATATACTGCTGGTAAAGTACCCAAATACTAAATACATAAACGCTTTTAATTGCAATGCAGTTAATTCACTTATTGTATTAGATGGGTGAAGGTAAAAAATATTTTTACCGTAAATTCATAATACAAATAAGAAAATGGAGAAACAAATTCATTTCGATCATCAACTTACGGATATTACAATTTCACATTATTTATTAATTATACAAATGGGAACATAAAAATCGAACAAAACAATATACATCAATATGTAATATAATAATAGAAATAAAAATAATACAAATTAACTGCTCCTTACAGCTGTTTCAGCCTATGGCCAAGAGTCAATTCAACTTATATTGCTTGGAGATGCCAGTATAATATAGTTCTAGGCATTAAAAATTATATTTGTATGCTTAAATAACCAAAGGCCTCGTCAGAGGATATAAATAACTAGAAAAGTATAATAAAATGATATATAAAACATGCTTCACTTACTATCCAATATAAACAAATAAATAAATGATAAGACAAATATTCAATATATATATATATATATATATATATATATATATATAATTATATATATATATATATATATATATA
>NW_021835259.1:15000-17500 GCF_006345805.1 Octopus sinensis | reverse complement strand
ACCTCCGTAATGCCATGATGGACAGTGAAGTCTGGCGTAGCATGGTAAATTCCATTGTCTCGACCACAGTCGAACGATGATGATGATGATGATGATGACCCTCCCAAGATACAACAAAATCTGTTTCAATACACGAGTTCGCGTCAAGAATCTTGCAAACCAAATGCAAAAACCAAAAACCCAGGATTTTATGGATAATTTTTAAAAATTAAATAAATGGTACCGGGAATTAATATATTAACATTAATTATTTGAAATGTTAGTTTCGATTTTTTGGTGTGTTAGATTGCGTTCATTAACCTCCCTCTTCACGGATACATAGTTTTATATATAACACGGAATTTTTTTGTAGTATTTCTCATGTAATGAGAAATACTACAAGGCGCAGGAGTGGCTGTGTGGTAAGTAGCTTGCCTACCAGCCACATGGTTCTGGGTTCAGTCCCACTGCGTGGCACCTTGGGTAAGTGTCTTCTGCTATAGCCTCGGGCCGACCAAAGCCTTGTGAGGGGATTTGGTAGACGGAAACTGAAAGAAGCCTGTCGTATATATGTATATATATATATGTTTGTGTGTGTATATGTTTGTGTGTCTGTGTTTGTCCCTCTAGCATTGCTTGACAACCGATGCTGGTGTGTTTACGTCCCCGTCACTTAGCGGTTCGGCAAAAGAGAACGATTGAATAAGTACTGGGCTTACAAAGAATAAGTCCTGGGGTCGATTTGCTCGACTAAAGGCGGTGCTCCAGCATGGCCGCAGTCAAATGACTGAAACAAATAAATGAGTAAAAGAGAGAGTAAATGTTGCAGTGTTTTGCTGTTGTCTTCTTCTTCTTCTTCTTCTTCTTCCAGTCACGACTCACGCCATTAGCTACAAAGAATAATCTCTAATTCGAGCCTACTCTGAGCTACTAAGAATGCATGCGGCAACTTGAAGATCCACCCACCACACGCGATGATAAACTGGAGGTTGCACGGGCGCGAAAGCCACGTTGTTATCCTCATTCCGTAAACGGTGGCTTTCAACGGGTGGAGAGCTGAACCATCCTGGGGTACAGAGGATTCGCAATCTAGACTAGGGTCTGAAAGTTTACCACACCATAGTGGGTTACACCATGATTTCTCTGCTTTGTGGCAGAAGTAGGAAGAAAGAATGAGAGAAAGTTGTGGTAAAAGAGTACAGCGGGGTTCACCACCCCTCCTCGCCGAAGCCTCGTGGAGCTTAGATGTTTTTGCCCAATAAACACTCACAATGCCCGGTCTGGGAATCGAAACCGCGTCCTTACGACCGCGAGTCCGGTGCCCTAACCACTGGGCCATTGCGCCTCCACTGCTGTTGTTTTAATGAGAGGACAGACATGACTTAAATAGCGGATGGCCATGCTGTAGCCACAGATATACGGGAGTCACTTTCAACCTGCGCGCTAGCGCTTGAATGCATATACTCACGTGACCGCTTCCCTCTTAGTTACGTCACACATCCGGGCATCTCTTACATACGTTGCATATTTCAAAATTGGTGCCTTTTCTATAATTTTTTTTAAACTCTTTAATTCACTTGTGCAATAAAAGTCAGATCTATTTTTCTTTTTTCTTTTTCTTTTCGTGACTCGCATGCACTTGGAAGAACTTTCTGGAGTTTATTTGACCAACCATCCGTGTTTAGAAATAATTAAATAACAAATGTTTTGAGATTTATAAGCTTACTCTTTTACTCTTTAACTTGTTTCAGTCATTTGACTGCGGCCATACTGGAGCATCGCCTTTAGTCGAGCAAATTGACCCCAGGATTTATTCTTTGTAAGCCTAGCACTTATTCTATCAGTCTGTTATGCCGAACCGCTAAGTTACGGAGACGTAAACTCACTACCATCGGTTGTCAAGCGATGCTGGAGGGACAAACACAGACACACAAACACACACACACACACATACACACACATACACACACACATACACACACACACACATATATATAGGCGCAGGAGTGGCTGTGTGGTAAGTAGCTTGCTAACCAACCACATGGTTCCGGGTTCAGTCCCACTGCGTGGCATCTTGGGCAAGTGTCTTCTGCCATAGCCTCGGGCCGACAATACCATGTGAGTGGATTTGGTAGGCGGAAACTGAAAGAAGCCTGCGTATATATGTAGATATATATATATATATATATATATATATATATATATATAATATATATATTATTGTATGTGTGTATATATGTTTGTGTGTCTGTGTTTGTCCCCCCACCATCGCTTGACAACCGATGCTGGTGTATTTACGTCCCCGTAAATTAGCGGTTCGGCAAAAAGAGACCGATAGAATAAGTACTGGGCTTACAAAGAATAAGTCCCGGGGACGATTTGCTCGACTAAAGGCGGTGATCCAGCATGGCCGCAGTCAAATGACTGAAACAAGTAAAAGAGTAAAAGAGAGAGAGTATATATATACACGACGGGCTTCTTCAGTTTCCGTCTACCAAGACCACTCAGAAGGCTTTGGTCG
>NW_021835259.1:5000-10000 GCF_006345805.1 Octopus sinensis | reverse complement strand
GGTTCAGTAGCCTTCAACTAAGACTATCTCCTCCGAGACCCTGTGGCGCAAGTTGACCAAAATTGAGAGTATGATAGAAGAAGGCTTGCTCTTCCTTCTGTAGAAAAAAACTTCAAATCGGACCATGTTAACACCAAAAATTATTTGCATCAAAAAGGTGCTTTTTTTTCTATGGAAAATCCTATTTTTTTACGATTTTTTTACTGCTGTGTCACCATTTTGCGGTGTATTTCAACCAGAAAAATGTTCACTTAAAGAGAATAACAAGCTGCATAATGCAGAATTTTTACTTTTCAAAAATTCCAATTCTAAAGGGTCAAAACAAATCCGAGCAACACCGGGCGATACTGCTAGTATCTTTTAAAACGCAGAGAGAACATGTCATCGGAGAGGTTGCGAATGGCAACGGAACGACTGATTGATTTACAAAACGATTAAGCAAATAATTAGTTAGTTGGTTAAACAGTTAACCAATTGTCAAGCAGTAATAAGGAAGTGAAATTGAACCAGTGCGTGTCTTTATCGTTGGTGTAATGACCTCTCTGGTGTACGATACACAGATTCTTGAAGCTCCGAGGAAGCTATAAGGTAATGAACAAGTACCGAGAGCATTGCATCCCGTTGCAGAAACAGCTTTAAACTTATGGAAGTTCATTACATAACTTCCTGTTCCGTTGCCATTTATTTAATTTCATATATATAGTTGGTTTCATGCTAAATATCCGACGATTGTGTATACATATATATATATATATTGCAATCGTCGGATATTTAGCATGAAACCAACAAGTAACATGGTTTATCTGTACGACATGCTTACTCTCTCTTTTTTACTCTTTTACTTGATTCAGTCATTTGACTGCGGCCATGCTGGAGCACCGCCTTTAGTCGAGCAAATCGACCCCGACACTTATTCTTTGTAAGCCCAGTACTTATTCTATCGGTCTCTTTTGCCGAACCGCTAAGTGACGGGGACGTAAACACACCAGCATCGTTTGTCAAGCAATGCTAGGGGGACAAACACAGACACACAAACACATACACACACATATATATATACAAAAATATATACGACAGGCTTCTTTCAGTTTCCGTCTGCGAAATCCACTCACCATGTGGTTGGTTAGCAAGCTACTTACCACACAGCCACTCCTGTGCCTATATATATGTATATATATATATATATATATATAACGGGAAGCTTTATGAAAATAGACAAAAGACGAAGGCAGGTTTACGGAAATAAACAAAAGACGAAGGCAGGTGGAATACAAACAAACAATTGTATTAGTATGGCGCTCAGGAAATATAAATAAACAAGTCTTTAACATTTCGAGCCTACGCTCTTCAACAGAAAGATACACAGAGAAAAAAACACAGAAAGAAGGAGAGACAAAAAAAATATTGCGTGCAGAGGCTAGCGAATCAACATGGCGATCTGATTTCGGCCAGAAGTCAAAGATCAAACGTGAGACGCAAGAGCGAAATTAGGGGAGATAATAGGATTAAATGACCTCGCTCCACATAAGAGTGTGTGTGTGATGAGAAGAGTGTGTGTGTGTGTATGAGAGAGTGATGTGTGTGGTATGAGAGAGTATAGTGTATGAGAGGTCTGGAGTGTGTATGTATATATGATATATTACATACATTATATATATAGTATATACTTATATATTTATATATATATAAATATATATATGTACATATATATGTATGTATGTATGAGTACGGGTATGGGTGAGTACGTAGATGTATGTAAAGGGGTGCATATGTACATGTGTATATGGATGTATGTGGGTATGTGTATGTAAACTCTATTATTCTATTTATTCTTTTATCTACTTTATCACTGATTCCTTTGACCACTCCCTAAGAATGATAGTTTGCGCCATGCCTACCCCAAAAGTCCCCCACCACCACCCCTTAAACCTGCCTAAGTGTATAATGCCACAAAACTATTCTTGTCACCTAGCTTCCTGATGATTTCTTTTGAATGAAACAGTTCTAGTCCTGTGAAGCTCCTTCTATAAAATAAAAAATATATATATATATATACTTTATTTAAAGCAGCAGAAAAACTGTCTGATGAACGGCAACGAGAAACTCAGAGTAACAGATTTTGTTAAATAAAGCATATTACTCTACCACTGGTATTTGAGTACTCTTTTTTTCCACCTTGTTTCACATTTATGTGTTTGCTCCGGTATATATATATATATGCACGTTTGTATTTGTATAAGTGTAAACACAACACACACACATATATGGGCCGAGTCATATGCCATTTCTTTTTGTTTTTCGTTTCGTCTCGCTGAAGAAATGTCACGCTTGCAGGAGGCAACAGAGAACGAGCGAGAGAGGGAGAGAGAGAGGGGGGAGGTGAGCAAGAAAGAGATGTATAAAGTCGATGTGTTTGAAGGGGGGAATGAATAACGCGGAAAGAAAGAAAGAAGAAAGAAAGAAAGGAAAGAAGAAAGAAAGATTGGGATGAAGTATGTAGCGAGTATAAGAGATAGAAGGAGGAGTAATAGAAGAAAATATATTGACGTCAGACGTTGGAGGAAGAAAGAATTGAAAAGAGTTTAAAATAGAGAAAGACAGAAGAGAAGATAAACGTGCTTTTATCGTCGTCGTCGTCGTCGTCGTCGTCGTCACCGTGGTCTTCTGAGAAGAAATACGAAGGAGTTGGCAATTGTTACAGAGAAGCATTTAGACACACACACACACATTCATAAATACTCACTTGAATACACCTTTCTCTTCTCTCTCTCCCCCTCTCTCTCTACCCCCTCTCTCTCTCCCTCTCTCTGCCTGATCTCAAAGAAGTTGCAATACTCACGCTGATTGCAGATTTTCCGAAACGTGAAACGGCTACAAACCAATCAAATCAGTAATTGTGAAAAACACAAAACAAAACGAAGAAAATTCCCGGCAGCCGACATTTTGAGAATGAAGAGTATATTGAGCGATGTGGTTTATGCCGGACCTGGGGAGGATTGAACAGAACATGGCTGATGAATGCAAGAGAGAGACTGAGAAATTAGTAAAAAAAAATTGTAGATGGAGAATGCATGAGACTAGCCAGATCTCTAATAATTAAAGGCGACAGAAAATGTGGACAGATGACCAGTGAAGGACCCAGAGACGGGGTATGTCAGTGATTTCATACTATTCAGTCCAGGGGCCTCTCTTTGTTCGATGTGGTCACACGTGTGGTGTGTGTGTGTGTGTGTGTGTGTGTGTGGTGTGTGTGAGTGTGTGTGTGAGAGTGTGTGTGAGTGTGTGAGTGGGTGTGTGTGAGTGTGTGAGTGTGTGTGTGAGTGTGTGTGTGAGTGCGTGTGTGTGTGTATGTTGAGTGTGTGAGTGTGTGTGAGCGTGTGTGAGTGAGTGTGTGTGTGCGTGTGTGGAGAGGGTGGTGAGTGTGTGTGTGTGAGTGTGTGTGAGTGCGTGCGTATGTGAGTGTGTGTGTGTGAGTGGTGGGTGTGGGGTGGTGTGTGTGTGAGTGTGTGCGGGAGTGTGGGTGAGTGCGTACGTGTGTGTGTATGTGTGTGTGTGAGTGTGTGTGTGTGAGTGTGTGTGTGCGTGTCAGTGTGTGTGTGAGTGTGTGTGCGTGTCAGTGTGTGTGTGTGTGTGAGTGTATGAGTGTAAGTGAGTGCGTGTGTGTGTGAGTGTGAGTGTGTGAGTGTGTGAGTGTGTG
The DNA here is from genome assembly GCF_006345805.1 of Octopus sinensis. NCBI lineage: Eukaryota > Metazoa > Mollusca > Cephalopoda > Octopoda > Octopodidae > Octopus > Octopus sinensis. Next base: position 6,303 of record NW_021835259.1, on the reverse strand, counting down.
TGAGTGCGTGCGTATGTGAGTGTGTGTGTGAGTGTGGGTGAGTGCGTGTGTGTGTGAGTGTGTGCGTGAGTGTGGGTGAGTGCGTACGTGTGTGAGTGTGTGTGTGTGTGTGAGAGTGTGTGTGTGTGAGTGTGTGTGCGTGTCAGTGTGTGTGTGAGTGTGTGTGCGTGTGAGTGTGTGTGTGTGTGAGAGTGTATGAGTGTGGTTGAGTGCGTGTGTGTGTGAGTGTGTGTGAGTGTGTGAGTGTGTGAGTGTGTGTGAGTGCGTGCGTATGTGAGTGTGTGTGTGAGTGTGGGTGAGTGCGTGTGTGTGTGAGTGTGTGCGTGAGTGTGGGTGAGTGCGTACGTGTGTGAGTGTGTGTGTGTGTGTGTGTGAGTGTGTGAGTGTGTGTGTGTGTGTGTGTGTGTGTGTGTGTTGTGTGTGTGTGTGTGTGTGTGTTCGCAGCCGACTGTGCACTCAACGCCGCCACAGTGACCCAGATGAAGCAGAGCATTAACCGCTTTTCCACTGCTCACAACAACTTTGGCTTCACGATAAGTACTCAGAAGACAAATGTCATGCACCAAGCTACTCGGCAGAAGCCGTCTGTTGGACCAACTGTCACTGTCAAAGGAGAAACCCTGAAGGTTGTTGATAAGTTCAAGCTCCTCGGCAGCACAATCTCCAGATCTGTAAACATTGACAACGAATTCGACACACGCATTGCAAACGGAAGCTCGGCATTCAGGCAGCTACGTGAATCAGTGTGAAATAAGAGAGATTATTAGTCTGGCCTCCGAGTTGAAGGTGTACGAAACAGCTGTATGGCCTACGCTATTGTATGGCTGCGAGACTTAGACGGTTTACGAACACCACGCCAAAAAGTCGAACCGCTTCATCATGAAATATCTGAGAAAGCTGTTGAAAACCTCCTGGCAAGACAAGGTCCAAACACGGTAGGCCTCTGGTTAGCTCATCTGCCAAGCATTTACAGACTGCTGAGGAGAGCGCAAGTCAGGCCACCTTGTTCGAATGCCTGACACAAGACGCTCCAAGAAACTGCTTTAAAGAAGAACTGGCAGAAGACAAGCGCCTACAAGGCGGGCAGAAAAAGCACTTCTAGGATACATTCAAAGCCTCGCTGATGAGCTTTGAGATCAACCCTGACACATAGAAAACGCCAACGCAAGAGCGCTGGCGTAGTTGCACCAACAGAGGTTCCACGCGGAATAGATAAAACAGGGGACAAATGATGAAGGAATTGTTCTTTATGTTGCCTGTCTCGTTTCTCTAGTTGTTTCTTTCGTTGTTCGCAAAAACAAGT
>NW_021835258.1:37500-41818 GCF_006345805.1 Octopus sinensis | reverse complement strand
TGTGTGTGTGTGTGTGTGTGTGTGTGTGTGTGTTGTGTGCGCGTGTGTGAGAGTGTGTAATGTATGTATGAATGTAAGTATCTCTGGGTCTGTGTTTGTCTCCGACTCAAGCGGTTCGGCACAATAGTTCGATAGAATAAATACGAGGCTTACAAAGAATATATCTTGCCCCAGCATGGTCGCAGTCATATTACTGAAGCAAGTAAAAGAATAAAAGAATATGAAATAATCCTATACCAATGACTAAGGCAGCGAGATGGGAGAATTCTTGGCATTTGTGGTAAAATGCTGAGAGGCATTTCAACGTGTTTATCGTCTGAGTTTAAATTACGCTGAGATCGACTTGGCCTTTCGTCAAATCAGGACCGATAAAATAAGTAAACGCCAATCACCGAGGTCGCTGTAATCCACTTAACCTCTCCCACAAAACAGCTCGCCTTGTGCTAAAATTTAAAACCGATATTATATCGATTACTTTAGTGTTATCAACAAAATTTTGTGACTACATACATCTGCCGACAATGGAACTTTCAAAAACAAACAACATGAATGCGGCTGTCGTGCATTTCACACACACACACACACACACACACACACACACACACACACTAACACATACACATTGAATCAATAAGGAACCATCTCGAAGGGATTTAAGTCGAAAATATCGACACCAGTATTTCATTTTTCAGTGGTAGGTATTTTATCGACATATATATTCTTTCTTTCATCCATTAAAACACTAAGTTACACTTCCTGACACAAGCCGGTTATAAATGGGGTCATTATCAAGTACACTTACAGACACTAACAACTCTATATATACACGCATATACACACGCATATATACATATGGACATTATATATGTATATATATATACATACATATATATATATATATATATATATATATAGATAATATATATATATATACTATATATATACATATATATATATATATATCTCATATATATATATACATATTATATATATAATATATATATATATATATATAGATATAATATAATATGTATGTAGTATGTATAATTCTTTAATGTGTACGAATAACAGGAAAACTAAATAGTTACCATGATTTGAACAACACCTGCGTCTGACTATTTCTTATTTATACACACACACACATACACACACACCAACACACACCACACACCATCACACCATATATATATATATAATATATAACAAAGTTGAGTTGTGGTGGTATCGCACGAGTGGAATTATATACGAAAGAAGTTTGAAAATGCAATTTAAAAGAGGTATTTACTTAACCGGTTTCACTCTTTGGAAAAAGATTGTCAAGTAACATAGAATATCATGAATTCAAAAAAAATTACATAATTGCCACATTACATGTATATAACAGTCTTTGGTAACAGGGACATGTTAAGGACATAAAGAAGTACACAGTGTGATGAGAATATTTGAAAAAATGGGCAGAAAAGAATAAACAATATATTATTGGAAGTTTGGTTGCGTTAATATTGGTTGGCAAATTATTATATATATATATATATTATATATATATATATATATATATAATGCATAATTTTGGTAACATGTCTGATGTGAAATCGTGTATTGAAGCGGATATTTTATAGTTCGGGATGGTAATTTTTTATTTTTATTTTTACCAAATAAACGCACGCACTGTATATTTGCCTGTCTAGACATGCGCATATATACTTAAGCTTCCGGATTTTTACAGTTCCAGAGATGGCTTGCGTTCTTTCTGGTTCTGAGAAGCCCAATTCTCAAGATTGGTATTTAGGCAGTGTGTTACATATCCCAGGGCTCCAATAATTACAGGTATAAACCTGAACTAGTAGTGTGGATAGAGAGCCTGCACCCCCCCCCCAATCTAACTATTTGGTCGATGTCTCGTCAGAGAAGGGCTTTACCTTAATATGAGAGTGTGTGGGCGCCCCATTTTCGAGTCTGATTCGGATTTTTGTTTGTGGCTGTGGTGAAATGTATAATTTAAAATGTATTCATGTGTGTTGTGTGTGTGTGTGTGTGTTACAATATCGAGTTCAATCCAATTCCGCAGCACTGCTAACAACAGACTCCACAGACGTGTTACGCCTCAACAATGACGCAACCCGGAAATTCATGAATGGAATTAAAGGCAACCAACATGTGTCCATTTACCTACTTGCACGTTACTCAGAACAACCTTAGCGGTGGTAAATTTCGTTGAGTACTCATAAAATCTATTCGGTCATTAACATTAACTATCTCAGAATATTTGTATTAGAGTTTTACAAATCGTTGTTTAATTTCATTGCTGTTTTTCTTTAATTAATTACAATACTTGCAACATTTTTAATTAAACACGTAGCTGAAGAGAAGATAATTATAAAAAAGAGTTCTTTCTCCGAGTTTTACAAGCTTTTAACAAAATATATGGCCATCTCTGTATAAATTTAGTGCATTAAGATTTTAACTTATCCGTCGTCTGCAAATATTTGGTAACTCTATTTTAAATATGTAGATATTTAACGAATTTTAATGTTTTTATCCTTTCCTAGTTACAGCCATACTGGAATATAATTTTCGAAAGTTTAGTAGATTACAACATTTCAAATGGCTATTTAACACTGATAAATGATTTAATATAGACAGAAAAATAAAAGAAACTATATCGAATGGGATATTTACAAATTTTAAAACAATAACAAATGTTCTAATTCATTACATGAAAGCAAGAACTTACATTAACATAAACATCCACACATACTCAGACACACACTAACCTAATTGCGCGCGCGTGTGTATGTGTATGTATTTATATATATATATATATGTGTGTGTGTGTGTGTGTGTGTACATATATATATTGTGTGTGTGTGTGTGGTATTTGGATATATATACATATAGTTTGTACGTGCGTATAAAAGATGCATATATGTATGTATAAGTGATATAATATATGCATATATATATATAATATATATATATATATTATATATATATATATATACATATATATGTTATATATATATATTAATATATATATATGCAATATATATATATATGTGTGTATAAAGATTTGTAATCTCATATATTATAAAATTCACTGTGCGTGTGTATGCGAATGTGTTTCTGTCTGTGAGTGTTTCTTCAACACACAGCCAAACCGCTGGATCAATCTGTACCAAATTTGGCATGAAGATTTTGCCATTACTTGGGGAGGGTTCTAGGGAGATCAAATTTTGGGCCTTTCCCATACATAATGTTGTAGCCCCACCCCACACGACACTTCCGATTGTTTTTTAGTGGTATCATAATGCTTAACTTTAATTCTTTCACATTTGATTTGTTGTATTGTTCCATTTTTATTCTTTCATTAAGTTTTTCACTTTTATTATTTCACTTTCGTCTTCAGATCTTTTTTTCTTTCCAGTGGTATAATATTGTTTCACCTTTATTATTACATATAACTGCTTACAAAAATAGAGATGAAAGTATAATTTTTTCTGTGTTCATAATTTTTGGTTTAGAATATTGAAAGATGCCACCAAAGAAGAAATGTAATCTCTCCAGAAACAATATAAAGCAAGGAGGATTGTAGAAAACCGAAGGCGAGAGTATCAAGAGAGAAAGGAATGAGACTTACTCAAGATCAGCAAACAGATGCTGATTAAAAGGAGTTTCAAGAGCGAAGCGAGATGAGACTTTCACAAGATAGTAAATGCATGCTGCATTACGTCAAATACAGTCTCAAATACAGTTTCAAAAGAGAAATATATATATACATATATATGTATATATATATATATATATATATATATATATACAAATAAATGAAAGAATAGAGTTGAACGACGATTTAACAAAATTCCTTTATTCTCGACATGTGTTTCGAAGGCTGCATATTCCTAATTTCGAAGGAATAAGGGGTGCATTATGCCGCCTTCTCATCACGAAAAACAAGGAACTTATGTCAGCATCATGATGAACAAAACTTTTAGATACTGCCCACACGGAGCCCCTAGCGTGGGGCTCTGTGTGGGCAGTAGTCATCTAAAATTTCTGTTCATCATGATGCTGACATAAGTTCCTTGTTTTTCCTGATGAGAAGGCGGCATAATGCACCCCTTATTCCTTCGAAATTAGGAATATGCAGCCTTCGAAACAATGTCGAGAATAAAGGAATTTTGTTAAATCGTCGTTCAACTCTACTCTTCATTTATTTGTATTAAAAAAACACACAAATTTCCACACGAAAGCATGTGATCTCTGCCCTTGGCATGTAGATTCAACCGCGTTTTCTGACGTGAATTGCTAACCAGGTATC
>NW_021835258.1:27500-35000 GCF_006345805.1 Octopus sinensis | reverse complement strand
TATAGATGTATATATATATTATATATATAGATATATAATGTATCATTCATATATATATATATATATATATATATATATATATATATCCACATAAATATACATATATATTATATCATATATATGTATACATATATATTATCAATTGTGGAAACATCTGTTGTTGGCAACAGAAGTGCTTCCATAGACACACACACACAACACACATGTACACACACACACAACACATGCACACATACACACACCACATGCACACACATGCATATCAATATACGGTTTCATGTACAATAGTACATGAAACTGTGTATAGTGTAGATCATGCTTTTAGGCATGTATAACCATAAGGTAGCGTGTGTATATAAATATATGCGCACACAAGCTTGTATTTACGTCTGTGCATGTGCGCATGCGTATGTACATACGTAAGTTTGTGTTTATGCGTGCGTGTGTGTGTGTGTGTGTTGTGTGTGTGTTTGTTTGTGTGTGTGTGTGTGTGTGTGTGTGTGTGTGTTTGTGTTTGTGATACAAAGAGACTCTTCTTAATTGAAAGTAATTTCAGTATTTCCTTCCAGAATATCAATTTATTTGAGTGTTTTTATCATTAGTTTGTTTTATTATTTGTTTATTAAGAGTTTTCTTTTAATATTTTATTTTCTCCATTAACATATTTGACTCGATGCCATGCTCTTCTCAAAAAGACATATATTACTAGAAATATTCCATTCTATAGGTTACATTTACCATAAATAATAACATACAAAAAAAAAAAACAAATAACGATTAACAAAAACAAAACAATGATATTCCTTGCAAAATTCTGTTACAAAATTGTCACTAGTGTTAGGTTTATACATAAAAATATCCGTGTTTATAGCAGGGACAAGTAGAATCAATACCATATATGGAAGCGATCTGAGCAGATATATTTAAATGATATATTCTTGTGGTGGAATGTTTTGTTTCACTTTGTGTTCTATTTTGCTTCGTAACCAATAATTTTTATGTGAATGTAAATATATAAACGGCACACTGTAGTGAGACTAATTCGCATGGCATGGCTATATATATATACAATACACACACACACACACACACATATATATATATATATATATATATATACATATATATATACATATATATATATTTATATATATATAGATAGATAGATAGATAGATATAGATATATATGTATATATATGTGAATGTCTATGTGTGTGGGGGGCGTTTGTGTGTGTATATATATATATATAGATAGATAGAGAGATAAAATATGTACACTCACAAAACACATTCACATGTATATATACTATATACCTATATACATATATATATGTTTGTGTGTGTACAGACAGAGACTGAGAGAGAGACGAAGTATATATATATATATATACTTACGTATGTATGTATATTTAATATATATATTATATTTCGCCGTGGCGCCAGCAATAATGTGGTTGCATTAATCCGCAACAAGTCAAACATCTCCTCATGAATCTATATAGTTTCTGTCGTATTGAAGAAGAATAGATAAATAAATAAATATATATATATATATATATATATATATATGGATACTTAGATAGATAGATAGATAGATAGATAGATAGATAGATAGATAGATAGATAGATAGATAGATAGATAGATAGATAGATAGATAGATAGATAGATAGATAGATAGACACAGACACATATGAAGGCATGTACGTATGTACTTAAATATATATCTGCGTTTGAAACTTTGTTGAGGTATTAACTCTCCCGCATTATCCCAGTGAATAAGCTTCCTGTGATGATGCGCATGTAGATTAAAGAGGTAGCGGTAACATAGCGTGCTTTGCTATCGCGACTCAGATGAGTGTGATCTTCGAAGTTTTCTCCGAAAATCTCACAGATTTGGAGGAACTTCCATGGAATTTGTGTAGTTCTTTCATTTTTTTTTTATATATTTTCTTTTTTTTTCATTTGATTCGACATTTCGCCCGTCTTTGCGTCCTCAGTTCATACTTCGCCGAAGACGACTTGAACGATTATCCTTTCGAAGTGAATAAAACAACTACCAATCAGGGACCGGGATCAATTTAATTGACCTCTTTCCCCACCAATCAGCTACTGACTCTTTGTCCAAATTTGAAACTATTGTTATTGTTGAGTTCTATATTTAAGAGATGAGGAATTATGTACATTATTTACATTTTTTACATTAAATTACAATTGACGGATATTTGTCCTCAGCTTGTTTGTTGTTAATGCAACGATTCGGCTGATATACCCTCCAGCCCTCATCAGATGTCTTGGAGAAATTTTGAACCTGGGTTCTCATTCCTAAGGTATTTTTCGATGTTATTATTATTTTTTTTTTCCTTCTTTCTTCAAATTTTCTTCCGTTTCTCGCCGAGTCTTTTCCATACACCTAGGGCAGAGAAGGGCATTGTATGCATTCCCAGATTACACACGCAAATTCACAGATAAAATATGTATTTGAAAATTAATAAATAAATAAATTCATGAATGGATGTTGTTTTCACAGCAATAATCCTCTTCTCAGTTCATGAGCCGTTCCAGTTAACATGATTTTTTTGCACTTCCTGTAGGGATGGTAAGCCTGGAATCATTTTCAAATAGGTTTCAGTACCTTTTTTTATCATTCCTAGAGATCCTACAATCACTGGTACTGTAGTCGCCTTGAGATGCCACATTTTTTCAATTTCTATTAGCAGGTCTTTTATATTCACTAATCTTGTCTTATTATTATTATTATTATTATTATTATTATTATTATTATTATTATTCAGCTCACTACTTGGAATCGAACTCAAAATCTTGGGGTTAGTAGCCCGCGCTCTTAACCACTATGCTATATGCCCGTGGGCACATATATCCGTCAAATGTAAATAATGTAAATAATTGTTATTGTTATTAGTATTTTGTGAGAACAAGATAGATCAGCGTCTGTATCCCGATTTTAAGTTTTTCTTGGAGGATAGCGTAAAGGAAACTGTTTCCCGGAGACCAGAGTTCAGAATCCGCTAAACTCATAAAGTAGTCACGTGAGGTACAGCAGATCGAATGTAAAATTTCATTGTGTTTCAAAGAAACATATATTTATGGGTCTCAAGGTACATATTTACAGGTAGGTGAGCTGGCTTAACGCCTTTTAAATGACGATGACTTTGAAGATCACCATGCTTCAGCGATTGAGAGGATACGAGTTAACGATCTTTAACATGGACAATGCGGTGCCGCAGCGAAACAATCGTTTATGTCACTACAATTCTGATATCATACGAAGGTTATAATATTCAATGCCAACAGAGATATTTCTAAGGTTTCCATGCAAAGCTATTGTCTATCTTATGTGAAATGCAATGTTTGACATTCTGTGATGAAATTATAACTTCATGGAATGGTGAGTATGCGTTGAACAGAATCGATAAAAGAGAAATAAGTTGTAGTGAAACGGAATGGTCAAAATCAGTATGAAATCCGCCTATAACCTTCACTCTCTCTCTCTCTCCATCCTTTCTCCTTCTCTCTCTCTCCCTTGCTCTCTCTCCGTATATATAATCATATATATATATATATATATATATATAATATATAATATATATATATATGTAAGTGTGTGATATATATAATCATATATGTATGTATGTGTCTGTATGTCTGTGTGCGCATGTGAGTGCATATATGTATACATATACATGCGTATATGTGTGTGTGTGTGTATAAATATTTGTATAAACATGTACAAAAGAAGAAAGACATGTGGCATAAAGACAAAGTGAATAGGTTTGATGCCCAGAAAAATGGAAGTGTTTAACGTTTCGGGCCTACGCTCTATTGCAGAGAGAAATGAAGAGCGAGAACCAAAGGAGATAAAAAAAAAACCGTTACTGCATACAGGAATGATATACATAAACAAACACAAACACGCGAGTGTGTTTGTGTATTAGAAGCCAAAAATAAGAAAATGGAAACATTATCACAGACCATAGGGATTAATTATTTTTTACATTTTTATCAAAATATGGGACCGATTCTAATTGTTTTGTAACATGTTTTAGTAATACCGAAAGACGATTGAAGTCGAGATTTTAATAAAAAGGGGTTAACTTGATAACTTCGTTTCGGTTTTGGGCGATGCCATCTCCTGTGGTCTTGAGTGTTGAGTAAAGACCGAAAGACCATGGTTGATCGCTGGCGTAACGTTATTCGACAGGGTTTGTAGCTCGGAGGTCTGGGATTCGTTACACATCGATCCGCCACATCACCGAATTGAAAGGTCACAGTTAGATACGTTAGTACAGGTGAGAATTGCAAGATGGATTCTTTAAGAGAAACAGTGCGGCAGGAGACCTAGAAGTAGGTCAAAATACTTGAAGAATATTCATAGAATGAATTTATTACGCTTGAGAATCCAACTGGAATAGTGAATGGAGCAACAGAATGGAAAGATTATTATTATCATTATTATTATTATTATTAATAATATTATTATTATTATTACTATTATTACTGCTACTGCTGTTGTTGTTGTTGTTGTTGTTCTTCTTCTTCTTCTTCTTCTTCTTCTTCTCCTCTTTCTTCTTCTTGTGATTGTTGTTCTTGTTATTAGTGTATTCGTAGGTCTTTGTTGTTGTTGTTGTGTTGTGTGTGTGTTAAATATAAAATTTTAAATCAAATTTTTGAATGAATAGTTGAATTGTTTCCGCAAAATAAAATCTAAAACAAATCATAAATAACGATAATAATAATAATAATAATAACAACAATAATAATAATAATAATATAATAATAATAATAATAATAATAATAATAATAATAATAATGATAATAATAAAAACGGTAATGGAACAAAGCAATATTGAAATCAAAGCTAAAAGTAATGGTAAAAGTCGACCCAAAACATTTTACATTTTAATACGATAGAATTTCTGAAAACATATGTTATAGATTAAATACAAACACATATTGGAAACGAATTATAGAGATATGATTAACTAACTCGCATAAAATTCAATATGGGATTTCATGAATAAAGTCTATAGACAAACGCATTGTGCATTAATAATGGTGCACGCAACGCGATCGATAGCATAAATCAATTTAGTATATTTGATTGGCAGCAAAACAATAAAATTATTTGAATAGTAAACAAATTGTTAACAGTGAATAGAACTTTATAATATATATATATATATATATATGTATATATATATTTATATATATATATATACATACATATATATATATATATATATATATATATATATATATATATATATATTTATATATATGTATATATTTATATTTACATATTACATATATAAATGAGTGTATGTTTACGTATCATATAAATAATAATATTTTATAAACTAGAGATATATCAATAAATTGCTTCATATCCATTCGGTGTTCATTTAAACTCTGTATTTTAAGAAAGTTTCCTTCTTTTCTTCGTCTTCTCCTCCTCCTCCTCCTTCCTCTCCTCCTTCCTCGTTTTCATCATCATCTCATCTTCATCTTCATCTTCTCATCATTCGCCTCTTCTTCTTTTCGCCTCTTATGCCTCCTCCCTCTCTCCTCCTTATTCCAATACTCCTTCTTTTCCTAGTTATTTCCTTCTTTCTACTCCTTCCTCCTTTTTCTTTCCTCTTCGTCTTTTTCTCCTCCTCCTCCTCTCCTACGTTATCATCATTTCATCTTCATCTCATCATTCTCTCTTTCCTCTTTTCACTTCTTCTGCCTCGCCTCTTTTTCCTTATTCCTTTACTTCTTCATTTTCTAATTATTTCCTTCTCTCTACTCCTCCCTTCTTCTTCCTCTTTCTTCGTTTTATTCTTCTTCTCCTTCCCCTCTTCCTTCTCCACTTCCTCTTCCCATTACTCTTTGCTCTTCACATTAATCTCTCCATTATACTGTTTGTATATCATATTATTCCCATTTGTGTCACCTAGGTCACCCTATCCCAAGCTCAATTTTGTTCAATTTCTGCGAAAACGACCACTGTCAACCCCTCACCCCCCCTCCCGCCTTGCATAGAAAACAATTTGTTTCAATTCTGAGAGTAACAAACCCAAATACAGAAAAGGATCGGTTCCAAATCCGTTCTCTCTCCAGTCCGGAAAGATGAAGTCCAAACCTAATCTCTGTAGGTTTTTAGTACCCTGCCTTGTTTCTACGATCAAGTGCACGACTCATATAGCGTGTCAAAGCAATCAATATGCTTAACTGTGTATAGAAAATTCAATTGTTAATCATGCAATAATAATAATAATAATAATAATAATAATAATAATAATAATAATAATAATAATAATAATAAGAGCATTGTTGATGTGAGAACTATTACTACTCATGTATTTTAATTTAACTTTATTCCTATAAAAAAAAAGAACCAACTAGTGAGTTTAGTTTAATGGCCTACCAATGTATACTATGAGTTTCTTTGCCCTAAGTGTCGGGAAGACACTCGGCAAGAAATGGAAGCAAATTTGAAAGAAGAAAAACCCATAAACAATAATAATAATAACAATAATAAAAATAATAATAATAAGAAGAAGAAGAAGAAGAAGAAGAAGAAGAAGAACAAGAAGAACAAGAAGAACAAGAACAACAACAACAACAGCAACAATAATAATAATATTTAGAATGGTTTATGAAACAAGGTGATATAATACGTAATTTTATTTGCCCGCTATCATAACTCTATAAACTCTGAGTTGGATGACCTGGGAAGTCAGAATTAATATATTTAATATTTTTACTATTTTCAGCATTTTAGTGTAATCAAAAATTACTGAATTTTTTTCTATAAAAAATTGATTTAAAATCTCTTCAGGTGCAGCTTGAATCATATTTAATTGTACAGCTTCCATTTAAGAAATGGTAAATTTCTAAGAATCTGAAACGAAATTCATTCTTGGAAAAGATTTATGTTAATTATATTAACATCACTGTGTCTACTTCGTTTCGATAATGAGCAGATTTTTACTAAATAATTGTATAAATTTGTAAAACTAATTGAATTTATTTCTCTAATAGGCGACGTGTACTCGGTATGTATAATTTAGCAGATGTTATTAGAAATTTTTTTGCGATATCATGCGAATTAAGGTATCAGAGAATAGACTACGAAATTGTATTAGGATTATAAATGAGAATTAAAATGTAAAAAGAAGAAAAGAATTAACAAACAGCATTATGTACCGAAAGTGTGTTTCTGGTGTGAAGATAATCAGTATTGAATGATAATGTGTGACTAAACATATCATTCTTATACATTTAAGCCAATATTTTCACATGAACAGAGCTATTCTTATTTCCCATGACTTACTTTTGTCACTATTTGTTCTTTGTTTCTTTTTTGTTTGTGTTTTGAGGTTTGTTTGTTGTTTTATAAATTAATCTTTGAACGCGGTGAGTTGGCCAAATCATCATAACATCAGACAAAATGCTTACTGACAATTCATCCGTCTTTGCGTTGTGAGTTCAAATGC
>NW_021835258.1:10000-15000 GCF_006345805.1 Octopus sinensis | reverse complement strand
TGCAGTAACACCTGAAATATTTTGATCTATAACCAGGCCTCTTGTTCTTTTTATAAACGCCTTTGGTGTCACAAATATGTGATGTTTACGTTATTGTACAACCATTTCTAAGCCGTTCTTAGCTTATCTAAAACTATCCTCATTTGTTTGTTTTTTTTTCTTTTGTTTTTTTTTTTCTGATTCTCTTAATTCAATATTCTGACTTCTTTTGCACCATCTATCTAAATTTAGAAATTTGTTCGGACTTACATCATAAATAATAAAGGTGCAGCTATTATCTGCAGCTATTGCAGCTACGGTTGTATGCAAGCTACTAAAAGATTAATGTAGCCGATGTCTTCCTGATATCTATTTGTTGTTTTTCACAGAAAACACGTTTTTATGACATGAAATTCTATTTTAGGATTTTTATGAATAAAAGCGAGGTGGCGATGGACAATAGCTATGAAGAACGATCAAGGTTATATTATCACAAAGATTGTAGAGGTTAATTTCCTGTTGTAGTTAATCGCATGAAAATAATATTTAATTGTGAGTTAACTTCTGAGAGTAAGGTGATGTTTAGTAATATAGACACATGTTTGCAATAGTCTTCCTTCGATGTCAAAAGTCTTTCAATAACAACCCTTCTGATACTAACCAGCCAGTGCAATTTCCAGTTTTGGTGCAAATTTCCAGTATTGGTGCAAATTTCCAGTATTGGTGCAAATTTCCAGTTTTGGTGCAAATTTCCAGTATTGGTGCAAATTTCCAGTATTGGTGCAAATTTCCAGTTTTGGTGCAAATTTCCAGTTTTGTTGGAAATTTCCAGGTTTGAAATGATCTAAATTAGTACCTTTCATTAAGGTGCCATCTAGATTTATACTTCAAACACCAACTTAATAATGATGCATTTTTTAAAGGCACATTTCATTATAACAGAAATAAGGTAACACAAATGTTAATGATGTAACGAATATTGCCTTTTCCTTACCGCATAATCATTTCTAATTCAACATTTGACGCTCATTTTAATAAATGTTGCGGTACTAATTTAACTATTGTTTTCTTCGTAGAGTTGGCATCCCGAAGGGAAAGATTTCTATAATATCCTTTTAAAATTTAATTTTTACACCTTCTCGTGGGCAATGATCAACATCTATATATGGCCTCTCTGATTACACCCTTCGCTGAAAAATCCTTAATCAGATTGAACTGTGTACAGAATTATCCTCCGTACTAGCTGAAACGATTGATCTATAATTAATGATTGATCTTTTGACGTATTTTCCTCACTGCATTTAGATTTCTTATTAGATTTGTTGTCATTTCATCAAATATGCTGAAAATAGTAATTACATAGTTTACATTTAAGTTTTGTAAATCGTATGGTAATTAAAATGAAATTCCAACTAAGACACGATCACAATCCTCAACAAACTGCCTACAGAAAAACTGGACAACCCACTTAAGCCTTTACTTAACAACGCAGAATATAAAACCGAACACAACCTAAAAGCAATCTCGCTACTTGAAACATTTCTCCTCGCAACCATTATTTGATTGATACCACATTTGACTTTATGACAGCTACACTGCACAGACTGTTCATTCGTTCAGCATTACTTAGCCAAGGAGATTGTTAAGGATATTAATTAACAGCTCGATATTAAGTACCAACTGATTGCTGTTATGTACATCTATCCATGACAATTCGCCGGAGACAAACACGCATGATTTAATGGATACAACCCAAAGGAGTAAATCAAGAGAGTAAATCGAAATATGCCCAGGGCAAAATTGTAGGGTTTTTTTTAAATTAAAATCTCAATGTGACAATGTGACAATGGAATTAAACCCGTTTCTGTTCTACTTAGTTTCAGGAATGTCCCTTTTCAGTGACCAACAATAATCAGCCAACAGAGAAGAGCTCCACTTTATTTGGTACCGGGTTTCCATGTTCAGAATTCAAATACATGAATCTTTTGCCAGTCCTATCCACACCTTTCACTGAATTCTTCATCAACGCTTATTATACAAAGGAAACAAATAAATTTTCTCAGAATCAACAAGGGGGGTGGGGATTGACGACATTCTTCTGTCCAGGATTCAGAGATCGTTTCGGTCATACATTCTCTTCATAATGATTTTTTTCTCATCCCGACTGTCCCACTCATAGAGAAAGCAGCAAAAATTGGTGTAACCCAGCTGCAATCCAAGTAAAAGTACCTCAAACTTTAGGTCACCGCAAATATCCCACTTATGTTCTTCATACTTAATTTTTTTGCAACAGAAGTTTCATACACTCATATGTTTCCCTTACGTTAGTTGCATTGGCCAGAGGAACAGAAGGAAACTTATTTCCATTCTGGAGTAAAACTGCTTTCAGGCTTACTTTTGAGCAGTCAATAAACAAAAGCCACTCATTCGTTCGAATAATACAACCCAAATGAGTTCGAATAAGTGGAGTTCGTTTATTGACTGACCAAAAGTTGTGGTCAAGTTCCTCCATAACAGAATATACAACATTAGAAAACACCACACGATCTTCAATTCAGAAAAATATACAAATTCACAATGACGAGCACGATAAAAACTAACTGTGGTCTCTTTCTGGAGAGGAATCCAGCCCTTTAAGCCAACCTTCGTGGACTCATTGACTCAGATAGCTGTATTTATGATTTCATTAGTTTAATTCTATTCATAAACATTTAAATTAGGAGTATTTTTCTTAAACCGTTAGCTTCACATTTCAACATCTGAACTGGAATTTAGCCCACGTAACAGAAACTGAGAGGGATATCGTGGAACAGAGAAACTGTGGGTGATACAAATAATTTGAGCAGTCTTATTAATTATTTACGACTAATATGTTCCCTCGAAATACATCGTAAGTTATTTTAAATTGAATTATAAATTGAAAAGATTGGCTGTTCATACACAGAATCATTTAAGAGTATAAAGATGGACGCATTACGCTTTAGATCATAGAGCTGTACGATCGAGTCAGGCTAGGGGCCAAACTCAAACGATAGTTTAAAAGCAAGTAACTGAATCATTATAACCAGAACAAAAAATTACTCTGGGCCGTATGGACATTGACACGTACATACAAATACACACAGACACACAGACACACACACACTCACACACACACACACACACACATACACACACACACACACACACAAAGCACTATAATAATGAAATCTTTCATTTAAAAACAAAGCGGCATTTTCATGCGATTCAAACGATACACATTTAGATCGCTAGATCGATAACCTATCGAATTTTTCCAGTTCATACTTTTAACATTCTATCGATAAGATTTTTGGAAAAGATTAATTATGAACAAAATCGGAAGAAAGTTACCAAATAAAGGTGACTTGAATTTTGTATGCAAAAAGAACGACAATATAATACTAGACGAGTTATTAATGTTGCGATGGCGCATTAAGGCAGCATCAATATTTATCAGAGAGATTAAGAAGACGTGGTCAGAATAAACAGCGAAGAAATATATCTAAAAATACTTGGTTCAAAGACAATGTTTTGTTGTGTGTTTTATTTATTATAATTGCATTTTTATGTGAAGAGATATGCGTGTATATACACACACATAAACATACGTATATACAATTATAGTATGTATATATGTGTCTGTATATGATTGAGTGTGTTTCTGTGTATGTGTTTGAGTTAGTTTCTGTATGTATGCGTGGGAGTAAACTTCGTTACATTACTTTGCGCATTTTGGATGTGTGTATACATCAACACAAATTCGTATAAACCCTCAAACAAAATAGTAAATAATATCCTTTTTTTCTTACATAGAGACAACATTTTTGATATATAAATTAACTTAAGAACCATGCGAGCAACATATTGCCTTTGAATCAATTATCTTTCTTTACATTAAATAAAAACGCACTCTCTAGCTAACATCGTGCCATTTTCACTTAGTTACAACCGAATTACTTTTCTCGACTCATTTTTGAACCCTCTCAACTACACCCGGTTTTTCGTGTGTGGCAGCTCTCAATGTTTACATGTTACACAAAAGCATCACCTCCAACGGTCTCAATAATCCGGGAGTTCACGCTACAGATGGCCAAAACATTAGGTTCTATTAACCATCTTAAAAATCCCAAAAGAATTATATCTTTCCAAGCCATGCAGTTTCAGGGTCAAACGTTAAATGTGCACTTTACCTCAGAGGACGAAAATTAGAAAAAGAAATAGCTGAGTTGCATATCGACTTGAAGCTAACAAGGTCATGTTAACACTTTGTAAACAGGATCACATCATCTCAACATGATGTGACTTCGCTCTGAAATTACAGCTCATGGACAATCTGGGATGCATCATCAGTAATGTTTATGAGGTCTTAGGGATTTTCATGTCTCTCAGGACCAAACTCTCTTGGGTAGTCAACCCAGCTCGTGTGGATCAAACCCAGCTTGCATCTCAGTAGAAGCCAATCTCTGCTCTAATCACTTATACAACGTCATGGTAATATAGTAGTGTAGCAAAAGCGATCTATAATGTATTAATTTGATTTTATACAAAATATATACTGGGGTCGATTTGTTCGACTAAACCCTTCAAGCCTGCTCCCTGGCATTACCATATTTCAACAGCTGATACAAGAAAAAGAATAATAGAATAATGGAGAGAGAAACACTTGATACATCTACCGACAAATATTGGCAGAATCCTGCGTATTTTTTCCATTGTTAAACTATTATCTGTTTACAGCCGAACTTCAGTGATTTATTCACAACTAGGCTTAATGATGTAAATGAGAGTCGACGACTACGTATGCCCCTGGAAGCAGTTCAGATCACGGTTGCTGACAGGCGACTCACAGAAGAATCAGATAACCGACTGCAAAACTCTATTAATAATCCATTTATTTAGGTATGTTTTATCGCGTATGGCATTAGCGTCAAAGATGAACACCAGATAAGTTCTTGTTTATAGCTATTTATTATGAATTAACGTAGAAATACATCCTTATG
>NW_021835258.1:0-2500 GCF_006345805.1 Octopus sinensis | reverse complement strand
TAATAACTTACGGTATTTACGATATTATTTTCTGAAATTCTCGCAATGAAATACATACACTATACAAGACATTCTATATTCGTATTTTCAGAAGTCAGCTGAGAGAGATCAAAGTGCGGCATGGGTCGTGCTTTCAGAAACAATTTCTGGAAATCAGGGAAAACATTGCCCATTGATGGATACATTTTATTACGCATCTGGTAACAATTCAAATCGCTTTTGTTGCATTTTTCTGATATAACATTATATATATGTTGTTCAATCTCACTAGAAATCTCACAATCACGCCATTAGGAATTTCTAATTTAGGAACTCTGTCAGCGATTTGGTCAGCAATTTTGCGTTGATGAACTGTTCTTGACTATCATCCCCATTACTTGACTGGTTGTTTATTTTATCAAACTGTGGAATATGAAAGGCAACATTTTGATAGTAAACTGCCGGAAGAAATGCTTGTCTGACAATGTTCCTTGTCATCAATAATTAATGTATATCATCCTTTTCTGCCGACTTTCATCGTACACATTGGAGTTCATTGTTCCCTAAAGGAATAGTCCAACCTTAAGCTTTACCTATTTCACCTTGAACACAGGTAGATCTTGCTCAAGATTCTCTGTCGTAGTCTATGGCATGATAAACACAATTAATTTTCTGTTCATCTTGTCCATCTTAGTAGTATATTGGTATTTTATTTTATCGATCGTAATACACTAAGGTTAACCTTGGTAAAATTTGAACTCAGAACGTAAAACAGCGTACGAATATAGCACAATGCATTTCTCCAGAGAATAACTCCAGATAAGTTAAGGACTATAAATCGCCTTTCAAATCTCTCTAGGGCTTAGTCTTACTTACTGATTCTGTATTACTGTTAATCTAATTACAAATTATTTTTAATTAGCAGATCGATTCAATGAAATCAAATGATTCTAATGGCAGCTTGGGAGAAACAGTTTTGTGCGAATCACTTAAGCGAAAAATTATTTATCCTGGCTGTCTTATATATAATACAACTTAAAAACCGAGAACTCGGTTCTCACGACCACAGATCGAGTCGGCAGTTATGTAAGACTTGCTGTTGCTTGTCTTTCTCCCTCAATTCATTGCTGTTGTAGCGAGGGTAGTATACGGTCATTCGGTGTCTCTTGGTGATATTTAATCCTGGTGGAACCGATGACTTTCCAGGGCTACTCAGTTGATCCTTCCAAAGGAGAGACAGACAGAAACAAATGATTCGGTAACCGGAAAACTCAATCACAACGTGACAGGAAACCAGTCTATTAGCTGCGAATGGAAGAAAAACAAAGTTGACAGCGATGGTATTTGAACTTAAAGTAGAGACATCCACAACGACTACGGCAAAGAAAGCTATCTAACGCTCTACCCGACTCTGTTAATTGGCTGCCTGAAGTTGATCTCGACTGAGATTCGACTCTAATCTAAGATAATAGGAAAAATTCAGGCAGTGCGCGGTCTTAATATACGGATTTAGAAATAATGATATTGAGCAGGCGTAGGCAAAACTCTATGGTCATAAAACACAATGTGCATCTCCGGGATTTGCGTTTCAAACCCACTGTACGGTAACTTGGAGAGCCCCAAATAGTTTTACTCTAGCTAAGGGCCGGTCAATATATATATATATATATATATATATATATATATATATATATACACACACATACACACAGTATATATATATATATATATATATGTATAATTTACACTGGATTAAGTATTTCCTGGCGAATAGAACACAACATGTCGTGGTCGATGGACTTCACTCAAGCCCAGCAAAAGTCCCCAGTGGTGTCCCACAGGAGACTGTCTTGGGCCTGCTCCTCTTTATAATCTACATAAACGTCCTTTCCATCGTCGTAAATTAATACAAAGTGAAAATATTTGCTGATGACTCTAAGCTTCAGCAAATCATCAATGAAGGAGAAGACCGAACTCAACTCCAGTCTGATCTATATAGAGAGGAAAAGAAATTGTGACGCAGTGTACCTATATGTTGTGATCCAGGATTGGACAGGGGACGTATGGCCCGTGACCCCAGCCTATATATTTGTCAGAAGTAGAAAAGTGAAACAAGACACAAAAGATTTGTGAGTTGACACTTGGATCTGTGTCAATGCACGAAACTCGACTCACTCTCTTGCTAAAGCTAAACATAAATAGATATATACTCATAATTTGTGTTCTATTTCACTCGTTTGAATCACTGTACACTCACACACGTACACACACACATATATATATATGTATATATATATACATATGTATATATATATATATATATATATAAATAAGCATATATATATATGCATATATATATATGTATATATATGTATATGTATATATGTATATATGTATACATGTATACATGTATATATGTATATAAACATGCATATAGATATATGTATATGTAGGTATATATATATATATATGCATATATATGCATATATAAGTCAATATATATTTGTGTATGTATATATAT
>NW_021835257.1:27500-37500 GCF_006345805.1 Octopus sinensis | reverse complement strand
CTATAATTAAATCATTTCATGATGGGATGGAGGCTTGGGTCAGTGTTGGTGGAGGCATGGCAGGACCCATTCCTCTAGAGAATGGTGTCAAGCAGTGTGACATCCTTGCCCCAACTCTCTTTTCTTTGTACTTGGCTGCTGCTTTTACTCATGCTTTTGCTAAGGTTAGCTCTCTGGGAATATATGTCAGGTATCAATCTTCTGGCTGCCTCTTTAATCTACACTGATTTGCTGCCAATTCAAAGTTTTCCAGTCTCTTATTCGCGACCTCCCTTATGCAGATGACTGTGACTTAGTTGGTCATACAGTGGATGACATGCAAATACTTATGAATCATATTTCTGCTTCTTGCAAAGCATTTGGACTCTGGTTCCAGCATGGTATCACAAGGCAAACACAAATTGCTGTGTACCATGCATGTGTACTGACATCACTCTTTTACTCATGTGAGACATGGACCCTTTACAAACGTCATGTAAAGGTACTTGAACGCTTCCATCAGAGATGTCTGAGGCACATTCTGAATGTTGGCTGGACCTTAAAAGTCCTGACACACATGTCTTGAGGAAAGCTGATATTTTGAGTATTGAGGTGATGGTGCACAAGCACCACTTACATTGGACTGAACACCTTATTAGAACGAAGGATAGCAGGATCCCTAAACAGATGCTATATGGGGGACTTTTAGCAGAAGAGGCCCCAGCAGAAACCAAGGCTGCAATTTAAGGACTGTGTCAAGTCCTCATTAAAGGCCTGTAATATGCAGGAGGCCAATTATTGCCACAGATGAAGCAAGCAGGTTAAGGAGGGGGGGTCGGTACCTTTGAAAAAGCACATAATCTTCATGAAGAATTTAAGCATGCTGCTTCAAAGTGCACTGCTGGTGTAGTGAATAGGGAAAGCTTGGTTTGCAATCATGTATGCATGTCAAGAGCAGGGCTTATTAGCCACCAGCAGAGTCACAAATGCAAAATATAAGTTAGTCTTAAAGCATACAATGTTCCTAAAGGTCAGCAATGGTCTTCCTTAGTCATGAGTGGATGGCCATCATCATATATACATACACACACACATATATATATATATATATATATATTTGTTTGTTTGTTTTTGTTTTTCCAGTTTCAGCTCTTGAGCTGTGGCCATGCTGGGGCACCGCCATTGTGGTGAAAGAGTACAGCAGGGATCACCACCCCCTGCCGGAGCCTCGTAGAGCTTTTAGGTGTTTTCGCTCAATAAACACACACAACGCCCGGTCTGAGAATCGAAACCGCGATCCTGCGACCACTAGGCCATATATATATAGGTATAGATATATAGATATGATGGGCTTCTTTCAGTTTCTGTCTATCAAATCCACTCACAAGGCTTTGGTTAGTGTGGGGTTATAGTAGGAGACACCTGCCCTGGGTACCCCACACAGTGGGACTGAACCTGGAACCACGTGGTTGGGAAGCAAACTTCTTACCTCACAGCCACGACTGTGCCTTCTTGTATGTAAAACATGGAATAGGATACAAACTGGGTTGTAAATTTGGAGGCTTCCTCTGAGGGAGTACTTCTTACAGAGCATCATTCCTGAGAAGTGGATGGAAGGTGGGATTCTACTAAGTTGGTACTAATCCTTGATGACAAGATACCATAAGGACCAGTTACATTTGTTGTTCATTATCTATAATTTTTGCTGTAATCGTTTGAGCCTGTGACAGTGAAGACCTCGGGCATTCTCAGACCTTGGATCATATCCCTGCTCACTACTATCAGGGCAGAAATGTCTATCCACAAGTGTGAACCCCATGAGTCAGAGTGGCTGTCCCAGCACATATCTCTTACCATCCTCTAGGGTAACACCTTTTCCATTTTGTCTCTGTTACATCAAAAATTGTAATTAATTAATCTCAAAAACCTAAACAATACTGGTACTCTTGCAACTGATATTCATAATATATATATATACATAGATATATGATCATTGATTAGAGAACAAACATCAAATTTTGGCCAATGACTTCAATACATTTTATCATATACAAATAATACCATGGCCTTCAGCATACAAAAGAAATACATATATATACACCAAAGGTAAAAAATATATATATGCACATATAAAAATACAAAAATATATAGAAGGACCTGTCTGGTAAAATATATATAAAAATCAACTGAGGTAGGTGACAAAAAATAATTATTAAAACATATCAATCGACTAAAAACTTTTACCCATCGATTAAAAGTATATCAAAATATTCAGTTCTTAAAAATGAAGCAATCAATGGTAGGTCGGTATCCAAGAAGCATAAGAGAGTTCCAAAGAGGATTGTGGATTTTAACTTAACCCTCTTTGGAACTCTCTTACGCTCCTTGGATACCAAACCTACCATGGATTGCTTTATTTTTAAGAACTGACAATTTTTGACATATTTTTAATCAATGGGCAAACATTTTTTAGTTGATTGATATGTTTTAATAATTCTTTCTTATCACCTACTTTAGTCGACAGGTACTTCTATATATTTTTGTATTTTTATATGTGCATAAATATATTTTTTACCTTCGGTGTTTATATATGTATTTCTTCTATAAGCTGAAGGCCATGGTATTATTTGTATATGATGACATGTATAGAAGCGTGGGGTTATATAAAGCCATTGGCCCAAATTTGATCTTTGTTCTCTAATCAATGATCTTTGTCTCTGTCTCAATTTCACTTGAGCACTTCTGTTTTTGCAGTCCTATATATCTTTCTTTGTGTTCCATAAAAAGAAAAGAAAATTATTTCTTGTCACACTATATATATATTTATATCATCATCATCGTTCAGAGTCAATTTTCTGTGCTGGCATAAGTTTGACAGTTTGACTAGAACTGGTAAGCCAGAGAGCTGTACCAGGCTCCAGTCTGATTTTTACTTGGTTTCTATGGCTGGATGCCCTTCCTAACACCAAGCGCTCCAAGAGTGAAGTGGGTGCCTTTTACGTGTCACCAGTATGGTTGCCTTTTACATAAAACTATGTGTATGTGTGTATGTTTGTGTATGTATGTATCTATATTCACAAGTCACTATCAAAATCACCTCAATCTTCATTATATCACTGAGAATGGTTCATCAAAATCACACATACTTTTATCATTGATAGTTAAGGTGACTGTCATCTAAATCGTCTCCATTCAATTTCTGTTCTAAAAAAAATATACATCAAATATCTTTAACAACTAAATCATCCAATCCTTCACCTCTTATTGAATTGACAATATTAATTATGCTTGATTTTAGATTTCTTTTTTTTTTGTTTTTGTTTTGTATTCTTACTATTCAGAATGAATCCCAATAAAAGTGATTTTTTGACATATACTTAAGGTGACTTTCTTAATTTCAGGAATTGCCATGGCAATTATCTCTACACAATGGAAATTATTATAATTTTTCCATACTTTTAAAACAGTTAAGCACTTTTCTTCCGTATCATTCAGTATTTTTTATATGGATATTTGACATAATTTCTCTTAAAATTACAAATTATGCTTTGATTTAATGGTTGGATAAATGATGTAATATCAGGTGTTAAGAATAGGACTTTAATGTTCGAGTGTTCTAAATCACATGGATGTGCTGGAATGTTATCAATTAGTAATAAAATTTTTAAGTCAATATCATTTTCTTTTGCATAAATTTCAGCTCCAAGAACAAAGTTTAATAAAACCAAATATTTTATTTGCATGCCAATGAAACGAGAGGGTATTTTTTATTCAATCATAGATTAACAACCCTATTAATAAATAATGTTGTTATGAAACAGTCACCTAATATATTACAGCATAAAAATGATGATGATAATGATGACGATTTTGAATTTTTGATGTTTTTAAACCATTTTTCTGTTTTTGATATAAAAGTTCACTTTGCATTACTACATTTAATATGTAAAGTGGGAAAAAATGGCAAATTCCAAAAACTATGCTAAAGGGAAACTGCATACTGAGTACTGTGAGACTAAATGACATCTGTTTATGCAGTGTGTGTGCATGGGTATGTGTGTGTATTCATCAATAAATATATAATCTCTCTCTCTCTCTTTCTGTATGTGTATATATATATATATATATATATATATTATATATATATATATATATATAATTTGCAATGGCTCCATAATTACCGTCTCGGCTATAACCTTGGAGCTCTAGTGATCTGTTACAGCACTTACCTAGCACCTAATTATTTAGATCACCTGTGAACTAAACCTCCCATACTTTGTATATATATATATACATATCATCATCATCATCATCATCATCGTTTAACGTCCGCTTTCCGCGCTAGCACGGGTTGGACGGTTCGACCGGGTCTGGGAAGCCAGGGGCCGCTCCAGGCTCCAGTCTGAATCTGGCAGAGTTTCTACGGCTGGATGCCCTTCCTAACGCCAACCACTCCGTGAGTGGATTGGGTGCTTTTTACGTGCCACCTGCACAGGGGCCGGAGGGTCCAGCATCGGTCACGATCGGTTCGAGCATTTTAACGTGTCAGCGGCACGGGGGCAACGAGGTCCGGGGTACTTTGGGGATCGGAGTACTTTGGGGATCCAGGGTACTTTGGGGATCCGGGGTACTTAGAATGGGTAGGGGGTATGTGGAATTGCTGCAGAAAGCAGCCCGGGTCTTTGTAGTCACAGCATATCTCCAGAGATCTCGGTCCTTCGCCATTGCCTCAGTGAGGCCCAATGCTCTGAGGTCATGCTTGACCACCTCATCCCATGTCTTCCTGGGTCTACCTCTCCCCCGATACCTTCAACTGTTTGGGAGTGGCACTTCTTCACACATCTCTCTTCATCCATCCGCAGCACATGACCATACCATCGCAAGCGTCGCTCTTGCACACCACATCTGATGCTTCTTATATCCAGCATTTCTCTCAGGATGCTTACACTCTGTCTTGCGTGTACACTGACACTACACATCCAGCGGATCATGCTAGCTTCATTTCTTTCAAGTCTACGCATGTCTTCTGCAGTCACAGCCCAAGTTTCATTACCGTGAAGCATGGCAGTTCGCACACATGCATCATACAATCTACCTTTTGCTCTGAGGGAGAGACCTTTTGTTGCCAGTAGGGGTAGGAGCTTTCTGAACTTTGCCCAGGCTATTCGTATTCTAGTGGTGATACTCTCTGTGCATCCACCTCCGCTACTAACTTGGTCACCCAGGTAGCGGAAACTATCAACTACTTCTAGTTTCTCTCCCTGGAGTGTGATGGAATCTGTTTTCTGAGTGTCTGTTGTGTCTATTGTCCCTGTGCATCTGCCGCACATGAAAGCTATCTTATCTGTTAATTTCCCTTTAATGTTGCTGCACCTCTTATGTGTCCATAACTTACATTGGGTGCATCTTATGGAGTTTCTACCTGTACCTTTCCTACAGGTTGAGCAGGGCCACCTACCCGAGAGGATGTGTGCTGAGTACCTCTTGCTGCTTACTAATACTTTGGTCTTTGCTACATTTATTCTAAGGCCCTTTGATTCCAACCCTTGCTTCCACACCCAAAATTTCTCTTCTAGTTCCGGTAGTGATTCTGCTATGAGAGCTTGGTCATCGGCATAGAGGAGCTCCCAGGGGCATCCCGTTTTGAATTCCTCTGTTATTGCCTGAAGGACTATGATGAATAAAAGGGGACTGAGGGCTGAGCCCTGGTGCACACCTACTTCTACCCGGAATTCTTCACTATATTCGTTGCCAATCCTAACCTTGCTGACAGCCTCTCTGTATAGAGCCTGTACAGCCCTTATTAGCCATTCTTCAATCTCCAGTTTCCGCATCGACCACCAGATAAGGGAACGGGGAACCCTGTCAAAGGCTTTCTCCAAGTCTACAAAAGCTATGTAGAGGGGTTTATCTTTAGCTAGGTACTTCTCCTGCAGTTGTCGGACCAGGAATATAGCATCAGTGGTGCTTCTACCTGGTACAAAACCGAACTGCATTTCATCTAAACAAATTCTCTCCCTAATGAGATTGGTTATGACCTTCTCTGAGACCTTCATCACCTGGTCCAACAGTTTGATACCTCTGTAGTTATTTCTATCTAGAGCATCACCCTTACCCTTGTAGCAGTTGACTATGGTGCTGCTGCACCAGTCATTGGGTATGACTCCATTGTGAACTACCTGGTTTACAATGCGGGTGACTATGGCATAGCCCACATAGCCAGCTGTTTTAAGCATCTCAGCAGTGATTCCTGATAGGCCAGGGGCTTTGCCTGGTTTCATATCCTTAATTGCCTTATCTACAAGGGAGCTGTCTATTCGGGTAGCTGGTCCCTCTACTGGGTCAACATTTGGCAGGCTCTCCTCCTCCCATTCATTCTCCTCATTCAGCAGTCTTTCATAATGGCTTCTCCAAGCCTCTTTCTTTTCACTAGTAGTAAAAGCAAGTGCCCCATCATCCATGCGGACACATTTCTCTCCTATAACATCGCTATTTTCTCTGACACACTGTCTGGCAATCCGAAATACTTCAGCTCTTTGATCCTCGCGACGCTGGACATTGGCAAACTTCTTCTTTTCTGCTACATCTTTGGCAATGTATACCTGCCGCCCAGCCTCCCTTTTGGCTATCTGGTACAGTTCCCTGCTGCCCCCATCCTTCCAGGCTTTCCAGGCCCGTCTCTTTTCACAGATGGCTTTATCTACTGCACTATTCCACCACCACGTAATTCTAGGTCTGGAAGGGACTTTGCACCATCCACAGACTTGGTCTGTGGCACTCAACAAGCTGTCCCGTAGGAATTCCCAGCTACCTTCTATGTCTGACGTCTGAAGCTCCTCCTCCCTCTCATCAAATTTCTTGATGAGTATGTCCCTAAATTTCTGACCATGCGAAGGGTTCTTTAGCCTCCAAATCCTTCTTTTCTGGATTGGTTTGTTTCTTGGAGTCCTTCTGGCCTCAAGCTTAAAGTCACTGATGATTAGTCTATGCTGAGGGATACATTCTTCACCCAGGAGGGTCTTTGTATTCAAGAGCAACCCTGCATCCGTTGTCTGGTGAGGATGAAGTCTATTTGGCTAGCGGAGTCTCCTGACTGATAAGTTATAAGGTGGCAGACTGGCTTCTTGAAGTTAGTGTTGCAGATTGAAAGGTTACATGCATCACAGAATTCCAGCAGTCTAGTTCCCTCATCATTTCTGGTGCCAATACCATAGCCACCATGTACCCCAGTGAAGATACCCGATTCCCGCCCAACATGCCCATTAAAATCTCCACCTACAAAGATGAGGTCCTTGTTACTAGTCTTTGAAGTAGCCTGCAGAAGGGTATCATAAAAGTTGTCCTTCTGATCATTTGGTAGTCTCGCTTGTGGGGCATAGGCTGAGATAATCATAGCTGTGCCACTCTGTAGGACCAACCTGAGCTTAAGCACTCTATCACAAACCCTGACAACCTCTATGACCTTATCCACCCATTCCTCCGCAAGGAGAATGCCTACACCCCCTACACCTTCCGCGTTACCTTGCCAGTAGAGTTTGTACCTAAGTGCCTTGCCCGTGAGGACCCTAGCCGAAGCATCTCTCCATCTTACCTCTTGTATGCAGCATACATCAACCTGTCTTCTCTCTAGCATCTCTACAATCTCACTAGACTTGCCTGTCAATGTACCAACATTGATAGTGCCAACTCTGAAAACTGGGAAGGAGATGTGGGGGGGACGGGGGGGATTCGGCGCCTGAGAAGAGGAGGGTTGTTGTGGTGGTGATAGTTTTCGTGGTATTTTTCTTTTGATCTCTCTTCCAACCTGACCACGCCGTGGGCAGGAGCTGGTGTTAGCAGTGGAAATTCGTTATCGTCACTGAGTAACGTAATTAGGTAGAGGAAAGAAATACAGATATATTCTAGAGTTGAGTTGGGGAGGGGGGGTCCAGTTGAGGCGGGTAATATAGGGGAGCAACCAGTGGGGAAGGTTGGGGTAAGGAGGAACGATGGCAGGAAGGGTTGGTGTAGGTTCGTAAGAAATAAAAACGTAGGATATTACGAGGCGGAGGGTACTAAAAGGGGATGGTCGGATTGAGGCAGTGTCAGGAGGAAGCGTAAGATCGGTGGGCAGTTGATGAGCTATGGCGCTAGCAGCTTGTCTTTTCACAGTGAAAGCATATGAGGAGAAGGGGTAGTGGGGGGGAGGAGGGAGTAGGGCGTATCCGGTGTAGATGAGTAGGGCGTATCCGGTGTAGATGGTGAGAACAGGGTATACTGGTATTGGTGGTGGGGGTGAGAACAGTGTTCACCGGTATTGGTGGTGGCGGTGAGAACAGTGTTCACCGGTATTGGTGGTGGGGGTGAGAACAGTGTTCACCGGTATTGGTGGTGGGGGTGAGAACAGTGTTCATCGGTATTGGTGGTGGGGGGGGGGGGGGCGGGCGCACCGCCGATGGCGGAAAGATGGGGAAAGATGGGATTACGGCTTGAGGTAGCCTAAGGTTAAATTTCGTAGAGAGAGAGATAGGAAAGATAAATCAAGTTATGGCGAAGGCTTGAAAGTAGCCTAAAAGGTTAAATTTCGTAGTGAGTGAGATGGGTAAGACGAATCAAGTTATCAATGTATGAATAAACGTAGTAACAATGAATGAATGTATGTCGCGCTATGTATGGAAAAATAAAAATAGTAAGATGAATTTTTAAGAACTTGCTGCGGGCATCGACCGGGAGTTGAAATTGAAGAAGAAAGTAAGTTGAATTGGGAACACACACACATCATATATTGTATATGTGTATGTATATATATAGAGATAGATAGATAGATAGATAGATAGATAGATAGATAGACAGACAGACAGACAGATAGACAGATAGATAGATAGATAGATAAAACTTACTTGGAAAAAGATGCCTGGTGTTTGATCATATAATAATATAAATAATATATAAATATATGCATATATACATACATTTATATACATACTTACATATATATTTATATATACATGCATATATGGGTACAGGATATCAAAAAAATGTAGAACACAATGAGAAACGGAAACATAGAAACAAAAACAAGAAAACAACTTTTTTTGAAACAACAAAAAAAAACCCCAGAGAAACGAGACATGCAACATAAAGAATATTCCCCTTCTTCAGTTGTCCTTGTTTCATCTATTCTGCATTTCGAAGGCATATATATATATGTGTGTATACATACACACACACACACACACATACACAAACACGCACATACACATGCATACATACACACAAACACACACTCACACAAACATACACATATATATATACACACAGTGTGTCAGCTCTTTCTTCTAACTTATTCTTTTCACATTACTTTTCAGCTTAATAAAATAAACTATTAAGTTGACTCAACAAATAAAAAGGCTCACTAAAATTGATGCCTTAAAAGCACATCATAGTGATACAGAGATAGCTTGATTCCTGAAAGGTGCCAGATCCTTTGTTTTCAAAGCTGAGAAGGAGCTGGAAGCTGATCACAAAGCCCCAACGTTGGTAGTTAAATGCAAAACACATGCATAGGGTCCTAATAAAATCAGAACACATAACTTTGTACAAAGAGTCCAAGAAATATAGATAAAAAAACCCCCCAGAAAACCAATCAGAGCCATTGCTAGGGACTTGAAGATTTCAAAATGTTCCATCTGAAGAGATGTGCATAAGGACAGCTGGTATGAATTGTGTTTGATGTGGAGGGTCAGTTTATATTGGATGTGACAAGAGAGAATTGTTTAATTTACTTTCAGCTCCTCCTTTTGCTAAATACATCTGATATCTATCTTTTCTTACTATTTGGTATTGTTCTTTGCTACTCCAACTTCTTCCGGTCTTTCCAGGACATTGTCTTAACCTTTATGGTTCTATCTACAGAACTATCCCACCACCATCCTTTTGCTGTAACCTTATACCAGCCTAGATCTGGTCTGTCACTCTCTGTAAGTTTTCCCACAAGAGCTTCTTGTTGTCCTCTATGTTATAATTTTTTTAAAAAATCTAC
>NW_021835257.1:5000-22500 GCF_006345805.1 Octopus sinensis | reverse complement strand
TTGTTTCATAGTTTACAGAATCATTTGGGGGACATAACTTTCGCAAGCCAGGAGGAGGTTGAAACTGACATTTCAGAGTTCTTCACTTTGAAACCAAAAGAGTTTTACATTGATAGGATTAAAAAGCTTGTAAATAGATAATCAAGGAAAGTACATTGATGATTAAAATTTCAATTAAATATAACATTTGATCACTTGTTTTCTTTATTCAAAATTTGAACAGAACTTATGGGATGACACACATACACATTCCAGGTTAAATTATTCATAATTGGTGGTTCCCAATGTTAATCTATACTATTTTCACTTATTTTTACTGAGTATCCTTATAATTGTTTTTTAAGTACCTTTTATATTGTTCATGTAAAATTAAAAATAAATTTTTTACAGCTTCTGGTTCTCATTTTTTCAGACATCATCCTGGGATTCAGCTATTGCATCATCAGTGATGTTTTCATGAAGCCATTAGGTGTTTCCAGTCTTCCAATATCAAACACCAGTATCTAGGTGGCCCAGCTGGGATTAATCAAGCCCCAGCTTGCCTCCTTTTACTGCTACCCTTGGTAGCACCACCCCTTCCAAGATTTGCACCTCCTGATCCACAGGTATCTTGAAGCAACTTTTCCTGCATCCACAACCAAACCTGATGGCCTTTTACCTCAAAGCATAAATCTGAAGTGAGTATAATGAAAGTGTAGAGGGATCTGAATAGAAGTAGTACCTTTTGGTGTATGGCAGCTGCATCTTACCAGGAATGATCAGGTGGACAGGCATCACTAGTTCTCATTCAGCTCCTTACCTGTCACTTGATGGCTCCTAGCACCACACCCTGGTACTCCACTTCAGCTTGTGGGTTAAACCAGGTGAGGGAATGGTGTTAACATTGCATTAGTAGGTGAGAGACACTGGCTAAGGCTTCCCAAGGAAACATGCTCAGGTCAATGGTCTAGTATTCAGAGCCAAGGCATGTCTTAAGTAGAGGCATATGGTTGCAGCTTGGAGAGAAACAGGTGCCTGGATTGATTATTGCACTTGTTAACATCAAAGCGTGGACATGCCTCAATTTTGCCAACTCACAGAGGGCAGTGGAAAACTGAGAAAAGTGGCAAAATTTGGTTGTGATGTTATCAACAAATGCCAATCTCTCAACATCCGCATGGTTAATGGATAGGATGGAAGGATAATGAATGTCAGAAGATGTTTAAAAAAACATTACACTTGTAGCAATATCGTCTCTCAGTGCTATCTTCACTGTTTGAGAAGAGTATATAGAATGACCTCGGTCGAGATTACAAACAGGTTTGGCTGGTTCAACATTGATGTAAACACTAATTCGATTGGCTGACACGTTGGTCTCTACTACGCTCGCACCGCTGGTTATAACTTGGCGCAAAATGTCTCGACTTATTTTCGCGCCATAGTCCAAGCAGCCAATCACAGCTTTCCATTTCGGAAGTTCATTGGGAGCCATGTAAAGCCTATAAATAAGGTTTCTCAGAAGAATATTCGTCTTAGGTTTCCAGTCCTTCTAAGGGCGAACCTCTGACCACACACAGCTTGTCTTAGGCTTTTAGTTCTTTTAAGAGCTAAGTCTCTGACCACACAGAGATACTCGACCAAGTTCCAGTTTCGAGGCAGGCGACCACCATTAATACAAGATGTTACAGATACCTAACATACTGTTAGTGTGAAATATCACCATGAAGAAAACGGTTACAAGATATCTATAACTAGAGAAAAATTACCAAGCAGAACATATGATGAAGAAGCAGCAAGAACCAATCGACAAACATCGAAGATTTAAATTGTACACGAGACAACTACAGATTCAACTATAGCGGTTAGGTGAAATTCTCGCCACGAAGAAAACGGCTACAGAAACATGTCTGGAAGTATATTCATATCAAGAGAAAGATAAACACAACGAGTGATTCAATTAATCTCAACTGCGACATGCAATATCTTGATATGGAACTCTTACAGTGTACCTCATAAACGGTAAATCAATTATCTGTTTCTTGGGTTCTAGTTTCTTCTAAGAACTACCTTAAGCCATCTGTTATTACCTGTTGCCAAGCCGATACCAACAACATTAACTGTGAATCAAATCCCATCGTCAATTCACTGGTCAGTACCTTTTTACGCCTAACGAACACACAGACACAAAAACATGCGAACACTTACAAACTTCCAACATCAAACATGATTGTAAAATATGTAAAATAATAATGTATATATCTTAAAAAGAAATCTTGTTGTCATTCCAAACTTATGTGTATTGCCGCTGCATGTAAAATATAGTCAGTAATATATTATTAAGAATAGGAGAACGTTCTTATTTTTATACACTTAAATGTATAACTGCTCCTGACTTAGTTTGAAAAATAGAGAGAGAAAAATAAGTAACAGATTTGCATAGTACTGAGATCAATATGATTGACTAAACTCTTGAAGGTGATGTCTCAGCAGAGCTGCAGTTCATGAAATGAGTAAAATATTTAAGAATATCAATGTGTTTGTGAGTTCATATATGTGTTCATGTATGCGTATGTGTATGTATGTGTGTGTGTGTGTGTGTGTATGTGTGTGTGTGTGTGTGTGTGCAAGTATTTGTATGTGTATCAGTGAGAAAATGAATTAACCATTGCTTTTAAACTATTTGCACAACAGATGTAGTTGCAACAAACAAAACTCAACACGTGACTTAGCATTTTATAATATTGATAAACTGCAGTTTGTGTGTTGCATATGTGTATATATGTATAAAAATTAAAAAAATAAAAATATAGCTATTCAATTAATATAAAATAGCATTTCATATGTTAGGTATGAGAAGTGGTGAGTCCTGATTTAAATTAGCTAGCAATACATAACAGGTTTAAAATGTCAACATTTGATGAGAGCATGGTTTTACATATGAGTATGAATACCAGTTCTTTCTAAAAGTTACACATGACCAAAGCAGATAATTTCACTTTGGTATAAATGAGAGAAGCTAAAACATTTTTGTTAATTTTTTTATTTATTTATTTATTTTGCATGATTATTCAGCTTGAAAACAGGCCTAATGGTTTAGACAAGCTGAAAAGAGAGTGCCATGATGAAGACTGAAAAAAAAACCCAACAAAAAGCTCCATTGGTTTCTGTGGTACTTTGAAGGAAGAGAATGAAGGAAACGTTAAAACAGCTTGCTCCTGGTTAACAGCTCGGTAACACACGAATGATCCACTCTATGGTTACACAATTGCATATAAAAGGCATTCATATAGAAAGTGAAAGGGTAAATCAATTCAGTCTTCTATAATAACGTTAGCTTGGAATAGTCGATTATTTGGGTTAGTTCATTTCTTGCATAATTTTAGCTTCCATCATGGGAATAATAAGGAATGTTCAATCCATGACACTGATGGTTAAAAATTGAGTTGCAAAACACTATTGATAAATAAATTTTATTCAAAATAAGATTGCAGTTTTAGCAGCAAAGCCCATGTATTTTTCAATATTTCTTTTTTCCACTTCAAAAGTGTGAGGGATTATTTTCACCATCACCACACTAGCAAATTGGCTCCAGATCCTACAGTCAAAGAATAGATGTGTCATTGGTTATTGCTGGTTCTCATTTAAATAAACTGGAAATAAAATATATTAGGCTAAGTCCATATCATTAGTATGCACTTTTTTCTTTTATCATAAGCAATTCACTACAACACACACACAAGCACGTATGCAAGCTTGCATATATATATATATATATTTATATATATACACACACATGCACACACACACACACACACACACACACACACACATATATATATATATTCATTCATTCATTTGAAGCATAAACATTGCTCCTCTAATGTTCTGACTTGTGTATTTTTATCTCATTCTTTAAGATGACTGGAAGAAAGGGATAAAAATGAGAAACTTGGAGTAATGATGGAACGAATCTTCAGTTTCATGTATGCATGGCTGTATGGTTAAGAAGTTTACTTTCTAACCACATGATTTCAAAATCAGTCCTCCTTCATGGCATCTTGGCCAAGTGTCTTCTAGTGTAGCCTGAGCCAATCAAAACCTTGTGAGTGGATTTGGTTGACAGAAACTGAAAGAAAGGCAGCGAGCTGGCAGAAACGTTAGCACACTGGGCAAAATGCTTATTGGTATTTCGTCTGCCATTACATTCTGAGTTCAAATTCCACCGAGGTTGACTTTGCCTTTCATCTTTTCGAGGTCGATAAATTAATATATATATATATGTGTGTGTGTGTACATATAGGCTAAGTCCATATCGCTTACCAACAACATGGTTCCAGGTTCAGTCCCACTGCGTGGCACCTTGGGTAAGTGTCGTCTACTATAGCCTTGGGCCAACCAAAGCCTTGTGAGTGGATTTGGTTGACAGAAACTGAAAGAAGCCCGTCGTATATATATATATTATATATATATATATATGTGTGTGTGTGTGTGTGTGTTTGTTGTATCTGTGTTTGTCCCCCCAACATTGCTTGACAACTGATGGTGATGTGTTTACATCCCCATAACTTTGCGGTTCGGCAAAAGAGACCAATAGAATAAGTACTAGGCTCACAAAGAATAAGTCCTGGGGTTGATTTCCTCGACTAAGGCAGTGATCCAGCATGGCTACAGTCAAATAACTGAAACAAGTAAAAGAGTAAAAGAGTATATATATATATATATATATATATATCAAATGAATAATGACACATGATGAATAATTGTCCAGTGAAGGTTGGCTTGTGGTATACAGATGTCCTGATCTCATGCTCAGTGTGTGCTATTAATATGTCCAGGAATGCCAGCTGATTGTCTTTTCCTTTTCCATTGTGAATTGTATGGATGGCAGTAGTACTTTGGTTGGGTTCAAAATTCCATCAGAACACCTGCTGAAGGCTGGAGAGTACACCAGCCGAAACATGATAACAACAAACAAGATGGGGACATTTGTTGAGGACGTCCATTGTAAATAATATATATAATTCCTTATCTCAAAAATATAAAATAGTAATATCAATCTGATTCAGTTCTACATAGGTATGTAGGACACATCCATCTCATCTGCCCCCAAACATCTGATTTGATGAACATGTCCTACATTGAGCTGACTCAAACTATAATCAAATATATATACATATTAACATACAGTTGGTACACACTTAACATACAGTTGGTACATCCCTGAGGCAAGCTCTGTCAAGGAAAAATACCACAGAGATCACTGTGGGGTGCACAGTCACCAACTGCCCCATCAACGACATTAAAATTTGAGGGCCTATGTAGTATACAAGGTAATCTGCAATAAATGTGGTGCATCCTACATAGGGAGCACCACTAGGAAACTATGCATCTGTATAAAGGAGCATATACAGACAGACACCTCTATAAAGAAATGCCTTAGGAAGTGCCTTTCATCCTTTCGGGGTCGATAAATTAATTACTAGTGGGGTCAATGTAATCAACTTATCTCTGCACCTGAAATTGCTGGCCTTGTGGCTATAGTAGAATAATTATTATTATTAGCATTATCATTATTAATATTATCAATGTTACCACTGGTCATATTATCATAGTAATTATCACTATCATTAGGATGGCTGTTAGCCATAGCATTAGGACCACCATCAATAGTATTCTCATGAAGGGTAGTATTATGGCTGTTGTTTGCATTTCCATTACTAGGCTTAATATTAATGTCAACGTTATGGCAGATGTACTTATTATTATTCTTATTATTATAATCATTTTTATTATATTTATTATTTTCCTTAGGAGTGTTATGTGTTTATTAGATGAGGCTATGGTGGATTCAATATTAGGCAGTGAGGTGTAGGATAATTTGAGGGTGGATCAATTAAAGATCAAGTGGTACTTATGGTAGGGAGGAAAGTTGGAATTGATGATATTGAAAAAAAAGGGTGGGTAAGCCCTTAACATTTAAGGAGAAGGGCGGAGTATACCAAAGTAGGGTTCTCTCTGCCATTTTTATTAGGTAACCTCATGGGTGCAGAATCATGTTTTTATCTAAGAAATAGTGATATATCTTTAGAACAACAGTAGAGAATTACATGCTGAGATTTAAAAAAAGTTTTGTACATTTTCCCTGATTTGCTAACAAAATAAATTTGCAGAACACAAATTTGGTGGGCGTGTAAAAACATTAAATTATCCAAACTTTTACTTAAACACTCAATAACATAAACGAATGCATTAATAATTACAGATAAACATTATAACATTTGTAATATGAGTAGAGAAGTTGAATACAGCAAGCTGAATATGTCTACAAATATCTACCACCTTAATCTGAATCAATTGTTAATTATCAACAGTGTGGCTGACTCTTAGAAGTATATAATTTCCATGTTCTGTTCTAAACAACCATGCAATGGTTATTGTTTTTACATCTGGTGCAAATTTTGCTGCAAATGTTCCACATCAGTTTTCCTTATGTTAGAAAATTGAATATACTGAACAAAAGGTATGTGTGTAAGTTTGCCTGCATAATGTGTGTGCGTGTGGTACTTGATAAAGCATGTACAAGTCTTGGAGAACAAATGAATGAATGATGGCAATTTTAATGAAAGGGAAAATTAATCGTACTTGTCAATCTACTACCTGCTGTCCAAGCATGGCTCACGCATACAGATGCAGCTAGATTGTGATCAACAAAGAACAAAGAAGCCTTATCACAGAAAACAAGCCACTTTCTTTCATAGATTTCAAAACATGTAGACATGATGAAAGGTTGTGAGATTGAAGAAATACTGGAGCAGAGATGAATGGATGTCAGCTGTATGCAAAAGGTAAGATGGAAAAGGTCTTCAATTAAACTTCTCACCAGTAAGAAGCAGCAATTTAAATTCTTCTGAGTGAACAATAGTGATGACAGAGGTTGAGTAGGTATACTGTTAGCTGGAAGACAGATAGATAAATTAATAGAGGTGTGTGATAGGATAAATAGTTAAAACTAATTGTAGGTATCAAAGGAGCAACATGTATCTCAGCATATGACACACAACTGTATCAGCCAGAACAGAAGGATCACTTCCCTGAGAACCTCCTGTAGATTACCTCAGTTATGTGTGACAGTGACTTCATTGTTATAGCTGGAGACTTTAACAGACATGTTGGTCAGCATATTGGTGGCTTTTGCAATGTACATAGAAACTATGGTTAAGTCTCAAGGAATGAGGCAAATGTAAGGCTTATGGAGTTTTGTGGAGCAACTGATCTAAAATTTGCGACACACTCTTTAAGAAACCATCCAGCCACCTCATCACCTACCAATCTAGTGAACATAAAAGTCAGGTAGATTACATTCTCACCAGGAAATGGGACAGAAGGATTATTATGAATACCAAAACCTTTTTTGGTGAAGAATGCATTATGCGACATAGGTTTGTGGCTTGTAACTTTTGTGTCAGGATTAGGTAGAAACAAAAAAAAGTAAAACAACATGGTGAAGGAAGGTTTAGAAATTAAAAGATCCAGCAATTGGGAATAAGTTTAGAGGAATTCTAATTAAGGTAAACTTACCGTCGCTATAGAACAAAAGAATCTGGCTTGGAAGTGCTATTATGAAAAGCTGCTGAATGTGGAGAATGTATGGAATAAACAGGGATTATTTCATGCTAACCCAATAAAAGGACCAACAATTCAAGTTGACAGCAATGTGGTAGATAAGTAATCAAGGATATGAATAGGGAAAAAGGCTCTGGTTTATTGGAAATAATTGCAGAGATGCTTAAAATAACTGGGGAAGTGGGATGCAAGACCCTCTGGATAGTTAATCAAGTCATTCAGGAGGGTTCTATACCCAATAACTGGCATAGTAGTATCATCATAAGCTGCTGCAAGGGTAAAGGTGATACCTTAAAGAGAAGCAGCTATAAGGGAATCAAAGTTCTAGATCAAGTTATGAACCTCATGGAGAAAGTCATAGCCTACTTGATCTGTTATAGAGTTGACCTGGATGAGATGCTGCTTGGCTTTTCCCCCAGAAGAGAGACCATAGATACAATCTTCCTAGTGAGGCAACTACATAGAAATACCTAGCTTTCATTGATTTGCAGAAAGCCTTTGACAGGGTACTATGTCCAGTAATCTAGTGGGCACTGATGGATCTAGGTGTAGATGAATGGCTTATGTATGTAATTCAAGCTATGTAAATGGATGTAGCAAGTAAAGTGAAAGTTCTGTGATAAATTTAGTATGAAGTAGGAGTCCATAAGCCGTCACAGAGGAGCTTCTATATGCTGAGGATCCAGTTCTCAAGGTTGCATCCATAGGGGAATTAAAGAAGGAATTCCAGGCATGACAGCTAAATGTGGAAGTGAGAGGCCTTAAGTTAAAAATAGCAAAGATGGAGGTTTTAGTAAGCAAGAAAGAAAATAGAACCCTGGTACTTACAGGAAAATACCCTTGCTTGATATGCAGAAAAGGAATAGGAATAAACTCCATATACATACTTGATGTAAGATATGGACATACAAGTGTTGTAGTGGAATTCAAAATGCAAACTTCACATGCAGTAAATGCACTGGAACAGTTCATACAAGCACAATGGAAATTAAATCTCTTAAATACCCAGATGGCTCACAAGAAATAGTTGATAGGTTTTGTTATCTAGGAGATATAATTATCATGGGAGATGGTTGCCCCGAAAGTATTATAACTAGAGTGAGAACTGGCTGGGGAAAGATCAGGGAGCTATTACCACTGCTGACAACAAAGATCTTTTTCCCAAGAGTGAAGGGCAGACTGAATGATGTTTGTGTTTGAACTTCAATGCTGCATGGTAGTGAGACATGGACCTTGAATGCAGAAGACTTGAGAAGATGAGAAAGATATTTAGCAAACATATTCTGTTGGATGTACAATGTGAGGGTGCATAAAAGAATTAGTACAAAGATGCTGAGTAAAAGAGGAATAAGACTGCACTGATATTGACATATAGTGTGTATTGATGAAGATAGCTGTATAAAGAAATGACAATTGCTAAATGTGGCTGGAACTCTGCAGAAGAGGGAGACACAGGAAAACATGGGATGAAATTGTTAAGGCTGGCCTCAGAAACTTAAGCTTGACAGAGGAGATGACAAGGACTGAGATCTCTGGCAGTATGAGGTTCTTGAGAAGACCTACCTTCATCAGTGGAACTGTGTTCTGAAAGTGCTATATATTGTGCTCTTCACCCACAATACAGTGACTCATCCTCTTCCATGTATTAAGCCTACCTCTCCACCCTGCCACTCAGCTCCTGCAGACTACCAACCATGTCGTTCCTCCTTCTTGTGTCCTTCCCTGACAACTGTATGCTCTCTACTACTCTTGTTGCTTTCTCCACTTCTCCACTCTCTTCAGCATCCCACTATATCCCCCAACTAAGAGCTCCTTGTTCACCCACCCTTCAACCATACCCATTTTGGTTGTTTATTTCCCCATTCCCACATTCTCATTGCAAAATGATTCTTCAACTCACCTTATGCCTAGTGGGGTCACCAAGGTGCCTCATCACCATTATGTAGCTCTTGAAGCTCTTACTGTTCATCTTGTCTTTCTTTCCCCCTCCCCAACAAGATGTGAGTAGCCATGCAGATCCTTTACAAGAACCTACTCTTCCCTACTGCCACTTCTCATCAACAGTCAATCCCCTTACTGTCTTACATAAATCTGACATTTCTCCCACCCCAAGGTTTGTAGTTCTGTGAGTTGCATAGTGGCCTCATTAGTGCGGATGGCACAAAAAAGCACCCAGTCTACATTACAGAGGGGTTAGCATTAGGAAGGTCAGTCAACCATAGAAGCCATGCAAAAAAGTGACACTGGAGCCTGATGCAGACCTTGCACACATCAGATCCTATGAAAATATCCAACCCATGCCAGCATGAAGCAGATGTTAACTAATAATGATGATAATACATATATATACTTATATACATACATGCATGCACATATATATATATAGATGTTACTTCAGCATGACTGAAACAAGTAAAAGAATAAAAGAATATATAAGTATATATATATATATATATATATATATATATATATATACATATATATATATATATATATATATACATACACATACATACATGCATATATACATACATATGTATATATACATATACATACATATATATATATGTATGTATGCATGTATGTATGTATATGTGTGTGTGCGTGTGTGTGTGTGTGTGTACCTGAGTGTCTGCTGAAGAGTTCCTGGCTTTGGGTAAAAGAAAATACCAAGAAGGTATTCACACACTTATTGCAGCAGTCCTTCAATTTTGCTAAGCCCTGTAAAAGAACTCAGGAGGTTGGGCCTCCTACCAGGCCTTTCACAATACCCTTAAAGCCAAGAACTTTTCAGTACCCCATCACACACACACACACACAACACACACACACACACACACACACACCACACACACACACACACACACACACACACACGCACAAACACATACATACATACACATGTAGGTTTGTATGTAAGCATATATATGTATGTGAGTTTTGTGTATATGCATTCATACACCATCATTTTAACATTCACTTTTCCATACTTGTGTTGGCCAGACCGAATTTGTTGAGGCAGATTTCCTATTACTCTCTTGTCATTAAATTTTATTTGTTTTTCAAGCAAATTGATAAATGATATTTCCCTGTGGTCAGGCATGTTTTCACAGAAGATTAGAAATTAGTAATATCATTTGTGTGATGGTGATTCTCATTTACAACTGTTGCATGATGTCAAGACAAGACTAGAATACAACCCCCCCCCACACACACACATGCATGCACACGTACACACACACACACATACACGCACACAAGTTTATTTCAGTTTCTGTGTATTAAATTCATTCAAAGGGTTATGTCTACCTGGGGCTATAGGTGAACAATACTAGCTCAAGGTTCCATGCAATGAGACTGAACCTGATTACATGGCACCTAGGGTAAATGCCCTCTACTATAGCCCCGGACTGCCTGCAAGCAAAAAACGACACGTCAAGATACATATCATCCCATCAAAATGGTCTATTAATTATTTGATAGAGATTTATAAAATAATTATCCAATTGAAAGATGTACTGAGGTTGCTTGGTAAAAGAAGTAGAATGATGCATCGTTCTGTAACCAGATCAAACCATAATGATTTCCTTAACAAGTGCTACATGATTGTCATGAAGTCCTGCTGGAGAATACAAAAGGTATCTCCTTTTATCTTCCTTCCCAGTATTTTTTAGAAAACTCTATCTTGTTACTTATTTAAGCCCTTCATTCCCTATGGAGCATAGACCATTAACAACTTTTCTCAACTCTGGGTTGTCCTTAATATGTGGCCTATGCTCCTGAGAGAAGACCTTCCTCTCCTGGGTTTTGTTGGTTTTGAAATATCATTGAAGCTTCTGTAACATTTTTTTTTTTCAGGTTAGGTAGGACATAAAATTGGGTCTGGCCCTACATAAGCCCATTTTCATCTCTGGGAAGAGCTTATCTGGCCTTTATCCTTTGACCAGTCAGGCATGGGTGGTGGTTGTAACAAGAGCTTGCATTTTACTGGCATAGCTCTCTGTGTCATTGAGATACACAAGTCACCAACTGCAACCAGAACTGGATCAACACTATCTTGTTGGCTATAGCTAAATCTGAAAGAGGGATAAAAAGAAAAAAAGTGAAAAAGAGAGACAGATAGACAAATAGAAAAAATGAGAGAGAGAGAGAAAGAAAGAAGGAAAGAAAGAAAGAGAGAAAGAGAGAAAGAGAATAATTTACCTAGTATTTGATTGATACATGATATAGCAATCACAAAAGTATGAAAGCCACAACAGACCCTAACAAGATTTTAATTCATGACACAAAGGGATGGAACAATAGTCCATCATTAAAGCACTTCTTCCAAAATGCCAACAAATCCACCAATTAAACCAAACCCCTTAAAGTTGGTGCCCCAGCATGGCCAAACATGGATAGCTGAAAACCAGTAAACTAATTCCTTATAATTCCTTTATTTAAACTCAAATTTTTAATCCCATCAAATATTACAAAGAAATTATTATCTCCCTTGTAATAAGTGCAACCTCTAGGGAAACCACATGTGAATAAAGCAAGTTTGATATCATCCTTCTATGTTCTAAGTTCAAATCGCATCTGATATGCTTTCACCTTCCATAGCTCTGTTGTCAATGTAACAACATGATCAAAGGATGCAGATTCTTTTGATGCTGTCAAACTTTAAACTGAATAAGATTAAATATTTACAATGTTTTAGTTTCAATTAATAAAACAAATACCAGTAATATATTGTGGTTAATCTAGTCAACCTGTATCTTTTTCAAAACATGGCCTTGTTCCTGAGTATCTGCCTGTCTATCTGTCAGTCTATCTATCTATCTATCTATCTATCTATCTATCTATCATCTATCTATCTATCTATCATCTATCTATCTATCTATCTATCTATCTATCTAACTATCTATCTATCTATCTATCTATCGTCTATCTATCTATCTACACACACACATACACACACATACATTCATACATACATACATCATACATACATACATACATACATACATACATACATACATACATGCATACATGCATACATACATACATACATACATACATATATATAATACACACACACAAATACGTATCTATGTATGTATGTATGCATGTATGTATGTATGTATGTATGTATGTATGTATGTATGTATGTATGTATGTATGTATGAATATATGCATGCATGTATGAGAGAGAGAGATAGAGAGGAAAAGAGAGAGAGAGAAAGAGAGAGAAAGTAAGTGGGGGAAAAGATAGCCATCCAAGTGTATCAGTTCGAGGTAGCAGCTTGATATTGATTGTACAATGACAACAGGTTTCAATTGTTAAACAAACACAAAGCAACATAGGTTCTGTCACTTAATCAATCGACTCATATTTTGATAGACAGATAAGCAGATGCATGGATGGATGCATGGATGGATGGAAGGATGGTTGGGTGGATGGATGGTTAGAAAGACAAACTGAATGATAGAGAACTAGATAGAGGGACAGATAGTTAGATAGATAGATTGATAGATAGATAGATAGACAAACAGACAGACAGACAGACAGACAGATAGATAGATAGATAGATAGATAGATGCTTTGCTGGCTTGTTGGCTGGATATACATATATATATATATATATATATATTATATATAATAGAAATATTAAAATTACTAAGTCTCTCTAAAGGAGATTACGGCAGCGTTACTGGATATTAATAATTATCACCATACTAATATGGCAGTCTATAAATATAAGACTAAAGCTAATCAGCGACAGCTTTAGTCTTATATTTATAGACTGCCATA
The DNA here is from genome assembly GCF_006345805.1 of Octopus sinensis. Classification (NCBI taxonomy): domain Eukaryota; kingdom Metazoa; phylum Mollusca; class Cephalopoda; order Octopoda; family Octopodidae; genus Octopus; species Octopus sinensis. Next base: position 9,104 of record NW_021835257.1, on the reverse strand, counting down.
TTAGTATGGTGATAACTATTAATATATATATATATATATATATATATATATATACATATATATATATAATATATATATATATATATATTATATATATATATACAGGGTGCAGTAAATATATTGTCGCCTAAATTACACAAAAATGAAAATAAGATTGATATCTCATTTTAACAGATATATATTACCAAAATTACGTAAAAAAATCATGAAATACTAAAGAGTAAATTTTTCAATAAAATCGCCATTTGCTTCAACCATGGCCTCCAGACGACTTTGGAATCTCCTGCAACTCTTCTGGTTGGTCACCTTTATAAAGTTGGTGAATGCTGCCATAACCCATGCCTTCATTTCATCTTTGCTGTTGCAAGGAGTTTTGTTGGTATCTCCCTCAACTGCACCCCACACATAATAAACAAGGGGGCTGTAGTCTGGGGAGTTAGGTGGCTAGATGTTAGGGGTGATGTGGTCGCAGAAATTGTCTGACAGTCATGACTGGGTTTTCCTACATGTCTGGCATGGTGCAGAGACCTGTAACCAGACGTAGTGTCTTCCAGCAGCTACCCTCTTGACTCGGGCTAGCACTAGCTCCTCCAAGCACTTAACGTAATGGAGGCATGATATCGCCATGACTAGTGTTCACTCCAAACACCGTGATGTTGACTGGATTTTTTTATTTTTATCACTCTTGGTACATGTCCTCAGACTGCACTGTCATCACATTGATATCCAAACACTCTGAAATGTTCATATTGGAGCTTCCAGTGCAAATGTCAGGCAGTACAGCATGTTGTTTCCAAATTTCTGGCAGAGTATTGCGTCATGGTGCTGTTTTTTTTTGTCGCAGATGGTGCCTAACTGACCCTACTATATTGTGTAGTCAACAAAATCAAAAACAAACAATGTGCATTCATGAAATTAAAAATGTAAAATGGCAACAATTTACCCATTGCACCCTGTGTGTGTGTGTGTGTGTGTGTGTGTATACATACACATACACACACATGCATATATATAAAGAGAGAAAGAGAAAGAGAGAGAGAGAGAAATAGATTGTAAAATTAATGGTTAGCTCAGTAGATAGAAAGATAGGCAAACAAGCAGACAAATAGCTAGTTACATAGATTAGATAGATAGATAGATAGATAGATAGATAGATAGATAGATAGATAGATAGATAGATAGATAGATAGATAGATAGATAGATAGATCAACAGAGAGAGAGAGGGGGAGAAAGAGAGAGAGAGGGAGAGAGAGAGAGGGAGAGAGAGAGAGGAAGACTGGAGGCTAACTCTCTTATGCTACTTGAATGTGGTCCCTTATTCTAGAGATATGCGATTAAAATGATATTGTTGCATGAGACATCAGCACAGCTTTAGAACTTAGCCTAATATAAAAACTTCCTGGTTGGCTTATCTACTTACTATCATTTAGTCACCCTTTGGTCAGGAAATTTCCTGTTTGACTGACACTCTATTAAATCTATTCTATTTCATGTTTGGCAATATCTCCCCCAGTCTTCACTGTGTACATCAATGTATACAAGCAAACTCCTAAAAACATGATATCAGCATACATTCCTGTTTGACCCACAATGAACAGGTAGTGCAATACCAATAATTTTCAGTGGCCATGGGCAAAGACACTTTTTGTACTCCTATCTTAATTTATACATATAATTTTGCAGGTGTCTGTGTGAGACTGTATGGTTAAGACATTTGCTACCCAACCATATAGATTCAAGTTCAGTGCTATGGCATAAACCTTGGGCAAGTGTCTTCTACTCTAGTCCTGGGCAAAGCAAAGTCATATGAGTGGATTTGCTAGACAATTCTGAAAAACATATATATTCATATATACATATACATATTTACATATATATATATATTTATACACACATGCACACACACACACATATGTGTGTGTGTATATATATATATATAAGTAGTTGAATGAATTATCTTAGTATGGATAATTCAGTTAATCGATACCTGGGTAGCAAATTCACGTCAGAAAAACATGGTTGAAGCTACATGCCAAGGGCAGAGATCACGTGCTTTCACGTGGAAATTTGTGTGTTTTTTTAATACAAATAAATGAAAGAATGGAGTTGAATGACGATTTAACAAAAGGAATTTTGTTAAATCTTATTCCTTCGAAATTAGGAATATGCAGCCTTCGAAACATATGTCGAAAATAAAGGAATTTTGTTAAATCGTCGTTCAACTCCATTCTTTCATTATTTATATATATATATATATATATATATATATATATATATATATATATATCAATATATATATACACCTATATTATATAAGGTCTTACTCAGGCACTCAACTATGAGTCCACAGCATCTTGAAGTGGAAACAGCTGTAAGCCAATGAAGTTCATAAGATAATTTTTTATTCTTTTGTCATCTCTTTTCTTACACACACACACATACATATCACCATCATTATCGTCTTTTGATGTCTGCCCGCCATGCTGGCATACATGGGATAAGATAAGTTGACAGAAGATAGCAAGGCAGAAGACTATATGAGGCTTCACTGTCAGCACCAGAGAGGTTTGTTTTGGCTGTTCTTGCATGTGTTCCATATGCTAATAAGAATTACAGAGTTATACATGTTAGATAAACATGTAAATAATTCCCTATTAGAAATTCTTCAGACAGAAAAATAATACAAATTTCATATTTGGATGAAGTGTTAATATCTAAATAGTAATCAGGAGCAGCACAGACAGCCCCAGTGAAATGAAGAAAAAAGAGAGCGACACACACACACACACACACACACACATTCACGCACAGATATACCTTTATATAGGTACATATATGCAAACACACTCATGCACACATACATATATATGTACACACACACATATATATATACATATAAACACATATACATATGCATATATACACATATTCATATACATATATACACACACACATATACATCATCATCATCATCATTATCATCATTTAACATCCATTGTCCATGCTGGCATGGGTTGGACGGTTTGACTGGGCTGGTATGTTTGGAAGGCTGCACCAGACTCCAGTCTAATTTGGTGTGGTTTTCTATGGCTGGATGCCCTTCCTAACACTAACCACTCCAAGAGTGTAATGAGTGCTTTTACATGCCTCTAGCATGAGTGCCATTTGTGTGACACCAGAGTACATTTACATAGCACCGGCATGGGTGCCAATTTGCATGACACTTGTATCTGTCACAACTGCAATTTTGCTCAGCTTGATGAGTCTTCTTCTCAAGCATGACAAAATGCCAAAGGTCTTTGCCATTGCCGCTGTGAGGCCCAACACTTAAAGGGAACTCAGTTACTTTGCCTCCATGACGCCCAACACTGGAAAGAAACTCAGCCACTTTGCCTCCACCAGGCTCAACACTCAAGAGGAACTCAGCCACTTTGCCTCTGTGAGCCCCTACATTTAAAAATGTTCTTTATGTGCCATCAGCATGGGTGCAGCTGGCTTGACAGGTCCTCTCAAGCACAGCACATCCCAAAAGGTCTCAATCACCAGTCATTGCCTCTGTGAGACTCAAAGTTTGAAGATCATGCTTCACCACCTTGTCCCATGTCTTCCTGGGTCTACATCTACCACAGGTTCCCTCTACAGTTAGAGATCAGTACTTCTTCACGCAACCGTCTTTGTCCATACACATCACCTGACCATTCCAGCGCAGTCATCTCTTTCACTTTGCAAAGTTAAGTTTGACATTTTATCGTTTCTCTATTTCATTGTGTTTTCGAAATATTAATACTATTGTTGTTATTATTGTTGTAATATTATTATTTATTTATAGTTTCTTGATAGTATTTTTTACGTTCAATATTGGATATGTTATCCTTTAATTATTATAAAGGATTTTAATGTTTTACATCTTATTTAATTTGAGAATTAATATTGTTTGACTATATTTCTTTTAATAATTAGATAATATTTTCATTAAGTAGTATTATTTTTAAATAAACTAGTTTTTATTTTAATATAAAGTTTATGTTTAATTTTTTTATCGTGTGATATATTAAATCTATAGATATTATACATGGATATTAATATAACTAGTTAATATAATG
>NW_021835257.1:0-2500 GCF_006345805.1 Octopus sinensis | reverse complement strand
CAAAATGCTTAGTGGTATTTCGTCTGCTGTTACGTTCTGAGTTCAAATTCTGCCAAGGTCCACTTTACCGTTCACCCTTTTGGGGCCGATAAATTAAGTACCAGTTACGCACTGGGCTCAATGTAATTGACTTAATCCCATTGTCCATCTTTGTTTGACCCCTCTATGTTTAGCCCTTATGGGCAATAAAGAAGTAAGAAGTGTCCTTCATTTCCAATCTTCCATGGAAACAGGTAAGGGTTGGCAACAGGAAGGGCAACCAGCTGTAGAAATTCTACCTCAACAAAATTTAGTCTTACCCTCGTAAGAATGGAAAAGTGAACACTGAAACAATGATGATGATCAAAAAGAAACAGTCTGGTACCTTACCTTCTCTTATTATAAACAACATGCAGCTAAAACCTTTGAAGTTGCTCAAATGGTCTCTTATACAGAATTCACGAGTAAAGGATTGCCAGAACTGCAGTATAAAGACTAAGGTTTCTGATCAGTTATTGATTTTCCAATAACTGAATTATAGCCCCCATCGGAACACTGCTCATATTTCTTTTCTTTTTTATTCTTTTTACTTGTTTCAGTCATTTGACTGCAGCCATGCTGGAGCACCGCCTTTAATCAAGCAATTCGACCCCGGGACTTATTCTTTGTAAGCCCAGTACTTATTCTATTGGTCTCCCTTGCCGAACCGCCAAATGACGGGGACATAAACACACCAGCATCGGTTGTCAAGCAATGCTAGGGGGACAAACACATACACACACATACATATATATACATATATACAACAAGCTTCTTTCAGTTTCCGTCTACCGAATCCACTCACAAGGCTTTGGTCAGCTCGAGGCTATAGTAGAAGACACTTGCCCAAGGTGCTACGCAGTGCACACAGAAACATCTAAAGCCACATCCCAAAATAAAGGCCATTCAACACATTGACAGTGAATCAGTCACCAACATACCTTGATCTTTGGCTCACACTGCTTGACTCCTCTCTCTCTCACTCCCTCCCCTCTCTGCTACAACTACAATCTTTCTCTGAATTAGCCACTGTTCATTTTCTGCAATTCTTAGTGTCCCATCTCCTAGGCACTGAAAACTTCAGTCAGTCATTTCATCTTCAGAACTGCAGTCTTTTGAATTTTCTTTCCTGCCTATGTTGTACCTGTGTATGGTAAAGCTGAACATAAACTATATCAGTCTCACCTGATTAAGATGGACTGCAAAGTTTATGATGAGTGCTGCCCTTATCTTCTGATAAGCATTTTAATAACATGAAAAGGCAGACGGACAGAAAGAGATATTGATCAATTGATAGATAGATAAATTGACAGACAGACAAATAGATAAATAGATAGATAAATAGACAGACAGACAGACAGACAGACAGACAAACAGATAGATAAATAGATAGATAGGTACATGGATTCATAAATAAATAGAAAGACAAATAGATTGATGGATAGATACATAGATAAAAATATAGAAAAAAAAAGAAAGAAAGAAAGGAAGAAGGGAAAAAAGAAAGAAAGAAAGAAGAAAGAAAGAAAGAAAGAAAGAAAGAAAGAAAGAGAGAAAGAAAGAAAGAAAGACAGACTGATAGAAACAAGGAATAAAATAAAGTTAGATAGATATTCAGTCAACCTTCAGCTGGATCTACAACTCCAGCTTCTTCAAGTTAAGGCTGCTTGAATCTGAGATGAGCTGTGGTAGATAGGTCTGACATTAGATTATTAAAGGTTGCCTGAACATGAAGACCATAATCTTAGAATATTAGCAGAGTAGCATGTGATGCTGACTGAAAGTGAGATAAAGTAAAGAAAGAGGTGGGTTGAGTGAGCTAGGTCAGGTCTTAGAATGTAAAGAATATTAAGAATATTGATAGAGGGCAAATGGTGGGTTGGGGAAAATTCAGAGAGAAGTCAGAGAAAAAGTGACAAATTCTGATATTGGGAACAATATTGGAATAATACATAATCACAACACACTTTTACTAAGTTACCACTCCTTTGTCGTTCAGTACAATAGACATTCTTTTGTAGCTTATATCTTCAGTTAATAACTTTAGCTGTTGTTGTAGATAGGACATTCTGGTTCTTATTGGCATCTGTAATAAAATTCTTTTCAGTTTTGGCACCAGGCCAACAATTTTGTGAGAAGGACTTCATTGATACAATATTACACAGTACTGGTTATTTATTTTATAGACCCTGAAGAGATAGAAGGCAAAGTTGACATCAGCAAAATGTGAATGCAGAACTCAGAGTCACAGGTATGGCAGTGTAGTTATGAAGTTTACATTGCAAGAACATGGTTTTGGGTTCTGTCACACTGTGCAACACCTTGGGCAAGTGTCTTCTACTATATCCCCAGGCCTCTATCTGTCATTAATGCAGTGTGTCCTCCTTCTCCACATCACTGATGGGTTCAAGGGAACAGCATGGCCATTACAATTTAGCACCAGTGTCATTACAGAAGTTGCCAGAAGACAACCTCGAACAGC
>NW_021835256.1:32500-41433 GCF_006345805.1 Octopus sinensis | reverse complement strand
TTGCTTGACAACCGATGCTGGTGTGTTTACGTCCCCTTCACTTAGCGGTTCGGCAAAAAGAGACCGATAGAATAAGTACTAGGCTTACAAAGAATAAGTCCCGGGGTCAATTTGCTCGACTAAAGGCGGTGCTCCAGCATGGCCGCAGTCAAATGACTGAAACATGTAAAAGAGTAAATGAGTAAAAGAGAGAGTATGCAGAGCGTTTATGTCCAAATGTGAATCCTCCTGGCATAGCAGGACATGAGATGGAAAACTGTGTATGAATTCTTATTCTTTAACCCTTAAGGTTTTACAACGGCTATATCTGGCCCAAATATTCTACTTGTTTTGTGTTCCAGATCCTCTCTCTTACATCTTACTCTATAATGCCATTCCAAAAGTACAGAAACTATAATCTCACGATCGAAATCTTGAAGGGAGATTATAATGCAGGATTAATTTAAAACACGGTTGAAGTTACGACCATAGGGCATAAAATCCGTGCCTTAGTGCGGAAATTTGAAGTTTTATATATTAAGTATAGGAAAGAATGGAGCTGAACGAAGATTTAACAAAGTTCCTTTATTTTATTTTCGACATATGTTTCGAAGTCTGCAAAGTTCCTAATTCCGAGTGAATAAGGAGTCCATTATGCAGCTTTCTCTTCAGGAAAATCCAGGAACTTAATTCTCCAACAAAATGCACAACAAGCTTTCCGACGACTGCTCACGAGGAGCCCATAAAAATAATGACAAATAATGTCTACTTATTTGAAACTTATACACTAAATGTTCCCGTATAACGTGTATTTTAAAACAGCTAGTGAATCCTACACGGACACGAGTGGCCACCATTAGGGGATTCTGAGAAGAGAGCAAAAGTTAGGTGTGAAGAAGTGCAATCGTTATGTCAAAGATTTTATAAACCGAGGCAATGCTTTGTAGAGTTTCGTGGCAAGAATTAAGATCAGGTTCCTGAAGCGGTGGATTCCATGCACTGATACACGAGACGTTCAATTCTACTCAATATTGCTCTAGCAACGTTTCTTGGAAGTGGATGTTTGGTTAAAATACGTAAGTTATGACAGATTTTGGAGAAAAAGAATCTGTCATATAATGTAAAATATTGATAATTTCGTCAGCTGTTCGCAAAGCGGCGTGGGAAGACGTAAACGGTTACTTTTTACTAGCATGAATTATATTTTTCGATCTACATTTTTAAATTTCCATTAACTTGAATGACAAATATATAATTATGTTTTGAACGCATTTATATGCATTTCCTGCAAGCACACTCACACGTGCAAACAAACACAAACACATTTACACACACACAAACGCACACACACATTTATATATGTACGCATGTGCGTAGATGTATGCATATCTGTAAATGTATGCATTTCTCTATATGTTGGTATGTATGTATATATATATATATATGCATAGGAATATACACATATTTATCTATATACATACATGTAAATCCATATATGCATGTGTACATATATGTCTCATACACATATACCAATATCTTCAAATCTATCTACATACATATATATATATAGTATATATATATATGTATATGTAAATACATATATGTATATATATATGTATATGTATATATGTATATATATATGTATATGTATATGTATATAACATATATGTAATATATTATATACATTTATATATATATTATATATAATATATATTACATATATAATATATATATGTCTGTGTATATAGATAGATAAGTAGATAACTAGTTGGATAGAAGGACAGAGAGAGAAAGAGAGACAAAGTATGCATGTAATTTATATTAGATGTATCATTCGGGCTGTTTTCACTGCAATTTTCTGTCCCGTCGATATGTTGTGAAGCCTCTTTCCATCTTTTTTCACAATTCAATAACAAATATGTATCAGTCTTCATCTCTCCACAAATGATTACTTGCTGAACTGATAAATCGGGATGTCCATAGATATTCTTCTAAACATGCATATATTAATATATATATACATATATACATATATATATATATCATATTATATATAATATATATATATATATATAATATATATATATATATATATATAATATATCTACTCTATATATAGAAGTAAATATATGGCACAACGAAGTACCGATATTGCATTACTAATTTTATATCTATATATATATGTATATATATATATATATATACATATATATTTATACACACACACACACATACATACATGTGTATATATATATATATATATATATATATGGAATTTGTAGAGAAGCGAAAGACGCAGACGTACGAACAACAAGGAAGTGTATTAGTTTGATTGCGGGGAAAAATGAGAAAAGTGTTTTACGTTTCGAGTGTCCGCTCTTCAGCAGAAAAGAATAAGAGAAAGTAAAGAGAGAGAGAGAGTGAAAAAACAATCTTGCAAATTTCAGCGGTTCAGCCTGCCGGATCATTGGAAAAATATAAGATTGAAAGAAAGGGAGATAATAATAATAATAAATAAAGGTGTTGAATGAAATGGAGATAATAAAGGGATAGCAATCCCAACAAGGAAGGTGCGCTTCCATGTGTGCGTAGCCGTGAATGGTGTGTGTGTGAGTGTGTACGTGTGTGTACGTGCGTGTGAAGATGGGAGAGTGACACTGACGTATGTGAGTTTGTGCGTGTATATCGTGTGTGTGTGTCTGTGCGTGTGTTGAGAGTAGCAGTCGTTGTGTGCGTTTGCACGTAGTATATGTTCATCTGTGTATGTGAATGTGACCAGACAGTGTGCAAGTGTATGGTGTGTGTATTTGGACGAAACTTACCTTTGACTATATATGCTGCGTGTGCTAATTCATTATGCGTGTGTACAAATTTTACGTGCTTGTGTTAGTGTGGGATAATGCATATATATATATATACATTTATATATACACGTTCATATGTGCATATATTTGTTTGTCTATATATATAATATATATATATATATATATATATATATATATATATATATATATGTATACATACATATATATATATGTGCGTGTTTGTATGTATATATACACGTATATATGTGTGGGGAAGCAGATAGATAAATAGATAGATAGATAGATAGATAGAGATAGTAGAGAGAGAGAGAGAGAGAGAGAGAGAGAGAGAAAGAGAGTGAGATACATATGCAGCTATATACCGATGTGCATTTGAATTCATTCAACACTGAAGAGAATGTTGGTTTAGCGGGATGTGTGCCAGTCCTATGTATATACAAAACAGTAAACGATTAAAGCCATGACAAAACAAAAACAAAAAATAAAGAAAAGAAAAACCTATGAATGTGAATAACATATTACAGAAAGAAATAAGAACCAACCAAGCTGCTAAATTATGATTTTAAGACATACACAGATGAACATATACTACGTGCAAAGGCATACACAACATTTAAAGTACACTGATGATAAAGAAGTGTGAGAGATAGAAAGCAAATGCTATGAGACTAAATGGATTAGATACGACGCAAAGAGAGGGAGTCAAAACAAGGAATAGGAATAATTCATTTTTCCAACTTAGATCGTTGAAAGAAGTAAGGCGGTGAGCTGGCAGAAACATTAGCACGCTGGGCGAAATGCTTAGCAGTAATTCGTCTGCCGTTATGCTCTGAGTTCAAATTCCGCCGAGGTCGATAAATTAAGTACCAGTTACGCACTGGAATCGATGTAATCGACTTAATCTCTTTGCCTGTCCTTGGTTGTCCCCTCTATGTTTAGCCCCCTGTGGGTAATGGAGAAATAAAATTATTAATAATGGCGTGCAAATATTGGAATGACAGTTCCCCTGGGACAGAAAACATCCCGTGTTGCACGAATTACGCAAAGCGGTATCTTCTGCAGACGTGACATCACTAACGCAATTCTGTTAAGTTCTCTACCTATTTCAGAAATTCATACTTACCCACAAGAATTGGGTGGAGGCACATGGCCTAGTGATTAGAGCAGCGGACTCGCGGTAGAGGGACCGCGGGATCGAATCTCAGACCGGGTGATGTTTGTGTTAATGAGCGAAACACCTAAGCTCCATGCGACTCTGGCAGGAGGTAATGGCGAACTTCCGCTGACTCTTTCGCCACAACTTTCTCTCACTCTTTCCTCCTGCATCTTGCTGCTCACCTGCGACGGACCAGCGTCCCGTCCAGGTGGGGAACCTGTACGCCAAGGTAACCGGGAAACCGGCCCTTATGAGCCAGGCGTGGCTCGAGAAGGAACAAACAACACCACAAGAATTGGATGATGAAGAATTCACAAGAATTTATAAATTTACACACACTTTCTCTCTCTCTCTCTCTCTCTCTCTCTCTCTCACACACACACACACACACACACACACACATATATATATATATATATATATGCTGGAATGCAGCCTTGTAAGTTTCAAAATACGACGCAAGAACTTGTTCTTTGTAAGCCTAGTACTCATTCTATCAGTATCTTTTTGTGAACCGCCAAGTTACGGGGACAACATTCTGGTCGGCCCAAGGCTATAGTAGAAGACACCTATGCAAGTTGCAATGCAGAGGAACGAACCTCGGAACCAGCATCAGTTGTCAAGCGATATTGGGACAAACACAGAAACACAAACACACACACACGCACACACACACACACATACACACACACATACACACACACACACATACATATATATATATATATATATATATATATGTATACAAATACATATATACGACGGGCTTCTTTTAGTTTCCGTCTACCAAATCCATTCACAAGACTTTGGTCGGCCCGAGGCTATAGTAGAAGACACTGAACCCGGAACCATGTGGTTGGTAAAGAAGCTACTTACCGTACTATATATGTATAAAGAGAAAAAGCTGGAGAGATGTTTGAAAGACATAGACATGGAGTGAGATTTCAGAAAATGATAATAAGTAGATATGAAATGGAAAATAGGATCTCGAAAGAGAGCATATTGCAAAAAAGAAAAAAAATAGAAACAAGAAAAGTGTTATGGAATGTTTATTATTTGGAAGGTAAAATAAAAGAATGTGTACGTGAGTTTACGAGCTTGTTGAACAAACGATGTGTTGAGGGAAACAGAGGTAAGTCGATTATGAGCGCAAAGTGAATAGTTTGTATGAGATGATGGTCTGTTAGCACAAAGGAGAAGAAAAAGGTATCGGAGTAGACGGTCGGGATGAAGATGAAATTGGAGAGGGAAGAAAAGAAAGTGTGAGAAGGTGGAAGGAAGGAATTAAGAAAAAAAAGAATTGGCAGAAGATTTGATCATGACGAGACGATGATTTTGATGATGATGATGGTGATGAAGATGGTGATGATGGTGATGATGATGATGATGATGATGATGATGATGGTGGTGGTGGTGGTGGTGGTGGGTGGTGGTGGTACGGATCATTCCTAAGGAAAAAGGGGCTACAAAATGACTAGAAGAACAAAAAAAGGAAGGATGAAGAAGTGGTGGGTAAGAATTTAGGAGAATTTAGGAGAGAGGTAGAAGAAGCAGAGGAAGTAGACGACGAAAATGAAGAAGAAGAAGAAGAAGAAAAGAAGAAGAAGAAGAAGAAGAAGAAGAAGAAGAAGAAGAAGAAGAAGAAGAAGATGAAGAAGAAGAAGAAGAAGAAGAAGAAAAGAAGCGGTAGAAGAAGTGGAGGATGAAGAAATGGAAGAAGAAAAAGTAGAAGAAGAATAATTGGGAAATAGAAGCAAAACGTAGACGAAGTAAGAAGACGAAGAAGAAGGAGGAGGTGTAGGAGGAGGAAGAGAAGAAGGAGAAGCAAGAGGAATAGAAGAAGAAGAAGAAGAAGGAGAAGAAGAAGAAGAAGAAGAAGAAAGAAGAAGAAGAAGAAGAAGAAGAAGAAGAGGACAGAATAATGAAGAAGCAATCGAGACGAAGAAGAAGAAGAAGAAGAAGAAGAAGAAGAAGAAGCAGATTGTATACGTGCCCAATATAATATTTTATAACCTGAATATTCTCATAATGGGAAAAAAAAGTTCCTATATGTTTTATGCTTGTTTTCTTGTGGATCTTCTTCTTCTTCTTGTTGATGCAGTTTTATTTGTTGTTGTTGTTAGTATTATATTTATGTATAGCCTTTATTATACCTTGTTGTTTTTCGTTGTATCTCCTGTATTATTTATGCTCTGAATACAGTAATATTGTCCCGGCTCCTGTTTTGTTGTTACTATTTATCGAAGCTTTCCAACGTGCTTCCCTTTTATTGTACCTGTTATTATCGTTTCCATTACTGTTCCCCCACCCCCCCCGGTATATTTATTTTTTTTTTGTTTTGGCTTTTGTTTTGTTTTATTGTTTGTTCTTATTAATTCTGTGCTGTGTTAGCCAGTGTTATATTTCGCGTCGTTGTATCTCGCTGTCGGTTGTATCTCTAGGTGCTGCTGTGTTTCTTGTCTTCTTCTTCTTCTTCTTCTCTCTTCTTCTTCACCTTCTTCGTTCTGCTTCTTCTTCTTCTTCTTCATCTTCTTCTTTCTTCTTCCTTCTCTACTTCTTTTTCCTCCTCCTTCTTCTTCTTCCTCCTCACTTCTTCTCTCTTCTTCTCTCCTCACTTCTTTTCTTCTCCTTCTTCTTTCTCTTCTCTCTACTTCTTCTTCTTCTTCTCTTCTTCTTATTCTTCTCTTCTCCTTCTTTCTTCTTCTTCTCCTTCTTCTTCTTCTTTCCTTCTCCTTCTTTTCTTCTTTTCTCCTTCTCTTCTTCTTCTTTCGTCTTCTCTTCTTCTTCTTCTTTCTCTTCTTTTCTTCTTCTTCTTCTCTCCTTCTCCTTCTCTCTCTCTCCTCTTCCTTCTTTCTTCTTTCTTCTCCTCCTCCTTCTATTATACCTCCTATTCTTCTTCTCCACTTCTTCTCTCTCTTCTCTCTTCTTCTTCTTCTTCTTCTTCCTCCTTCATCTTCTCCTCTCTTTCACTCTTCTTCTTCGTTCTTCTCTTTCTTCTTCTCCTTCATCTTCCTCTTCTTTCTTCTTCTTCTTCTTCGTCTTCTTCTTTTTCTTCTTCTCCTTCTTCTAGATCCACTTCTTCGTCTTCCTCTTCCTCTCCATCTTCTTCTTCGTCTTCTTCCAATCAGGACACACGACATTAGCCACAAAGAATAACCTCTAATTGGAGCCTACTCTAAGCTACTAGGAATGCGTGTGGCAACTTGAAGATCCATCCACCACACGCACTGGTGCGAACGCTACATTGTTATCCTCATTCAGTAAACGGTAGCTTTTAACGGGTGGAGAGCTGGACCGTCCTGGTGTACAGAGGATTCGCAATCTAGACTAGGGCCTGAAAGTTTACCACACCATAGTGAGTTACACAAGGGTTCCTCTGCTTTGTGGCGGTAGGAAGAAAGAGTGAAAGTTGTGGTGAAAGAGTACAGCAGGGTTTACCCACCCTTCCCCGCCGGAGCCTCGTAGAGCTCAGGTGTTTTTGCTCAATAAACCCTCAGAATGCCCGGTCTAGGATTCAAAACCACGTTCTTACGACCGCGCGTCCGCTGCCCTAACCTCTTTAAAGTCCAACCGTTCTTCTCACCGAGGTGTTGGGGGTGGCAACAGTATATGGTAAGTATGCTGGCTAAACGGCTCAGGCCTGGGGAAAGACCTGGTCACCTACCCTAGCATCTTGGCCAATGTACTCTATAGATCAAAAGTGTAAGAATTCTAATATGATGGTACCAAGCGGTGGGAACCCCAGGCTGCAAGGTACCACATTGGCCACTAGGGAAGAGCGCGAGGATAATCATAATCGTAGCGGTATTGATGACGCAGATGGGTCAAATCCATCTGGATGCCTGCCTGCTAATGTAGCCACCAGCGAACTGAGATCCCTGCGCTGCACAAAAGAAAATTGGCTGGAGTAACCGAGAGTCGACTTCGACTGAGCGGATATATTATATATATATATATATATATAATATATATAGAGAGAGAGAGAGAGAGAGAGAGATAAAAGATAGGTGTTGCTATAGATAGATAGATAGATAGCTGAGCGGATATATATATATGTGTGTGTGTGTGTGTGTGTATGTGTTTGTCCCCCTAGCATTGCTTGACAACAGATGCTGGTGTGTTTACGTCCCCGTCACTTAGCGGTTCGGCAAAAGAACCGATAGAATAAGTACTGGGCTTACAAAGAATAAGTCCCGGGGTCGATTTGCTCGACTAAAGGCGGTGCTCCAGTAAAAGAGTAAAAGAGTATATATATATATATAGACAACAGACAACAGACTCCGCCGAGTGATTGGAAAAGAACACCTTAAATAACTAAAGTTTAATAAATCACATGAAAACAAAAATAAAGAGGATAAATGCAAACACATGTAAATTCACCCACTTATATACACACACACATACACAGGTATACTAGCACACATATATGTAACAACATAAACGTAAATGCAATATGTACATATACAGGAAAATAAAATAGACATCTAGCCTCATACACATATCCACGTGTATATATATGTGTGTTTGTGTGCGTGCGTGTGTGTGAGTGTGTGTATTTGCATGCGTGTGTATGTGCAATCCATGTATGCATATATTTATGTGTACATGTATATATGTGCATATCAAATCATATATTTGTATACATATATATGTGCATATCAGATTATATATATATATGTATGCACATATACACACACACAGACATACATACATACATACATACATATATATATATATATATATATTGTACACACACACATGCACGCACGCGTGAACATACACGTACACACATATATTCACAAAATGGCGATAAATATATAAATGAAATATAAACGTATGAATATAAAGGGAAAAGAATTATACAAGTACAGAAAGCAAGAAATTATAAAGAATCAACAAAACAAGTACAAAAAAAGCAACAGAACACACAGATATATACATACATATATATTTATACATATATATATATATAT
>NW_021835256.1:25000-30000 GCF_006345805.1 Octopus sinensis | reverse complement strand
TTTTCCACATTCGCAGCCTTAGTTATATATATATATACGTATGTATGTATGTATGTATGTATGTATATACATATATCTGTCACATGTCCGTGTATTTATAATAATAATCTGTTTAGATTAGCGATTATAACAGATTGAGAATGTGCTGATAGATAAATATTATTATATAATGAATGCGAGATTTGAAAAGCATTTTTATTATGATTCTCACTCTTCCACTGTTGATTTTTCATTAGATATTTTTATATTAAATATTCGTTCCGTTCTTTCCCTCTCCCTCATATTAATTCCAATGTTTCTTTTTCAGTCTGCGATCGTCCTGTCCACTTATATTCTCTATTACGATATATAGATTCTTCCAGATTATGAATTGCACCATGTTGACTATATGGCTGTCAAGTGTATCCGTATAATAAAGACATACCTAACGCAAATAGAAAGATATAACGATATTTACATAGAACTATGTACATATGCGTGCGCATGTTTGTATGTATATTTGTATATATATATATATATATATATATACTATAAACGTATTTATATATTTATATAACATAGAGAGACATATAGATAAATAGATAGATAAATAGAATATATATATATATATATATAATATATATATTATATATATATATAGATAGATAGATAGATAGATAGATAGATAGATAGATAGATAGATAGATAGATAAAGAGAGAGATATGTATGCATATGCTTATATTATCGAAAGCCATACATCCATATATGTATATATATAAATATATATATATGTATGAATATACGTAAATTTTAGAATATATATTATGCATACCGCATAAAATCTGACTAGGTATACATCTATTTTCACATTCATTTGTATATATATTTGTTCCTGTCTCGAAATTTACTTTATGCCTGATTCTTGGAAATTAAGAATTATGGAGAGTGAAGCTTGTGTAGAAAAGAATCCATTTACGTATATATATGTATGTATATATATATATATATATAATATATATATATATATATTATATATATATATATATATATATATATAATATATATATATATAGATATATAATATATATATATATTATATATATAATACAATATATATAAACGCAATTTCTGAAAAGAAATACATTTTCAGAAATTGAAAATAAAGAATTACAGGAATATAAACGCAACAGTCATCACATTTGGAATTCAAGGAATATACAAACGTTGGCAATATATATTTGAAATTCTATATTAGATATAGAAATTAAATTCAATGCGAATTTTCTGTTCCATAACATATAGTTTATCGATATCATATAAATGATACACCCGCCACACTTATATATATATCTATATATATATAATATATATATATATATATATATATACTGTCGTTACCTTTCATAAAAAAAGCCTTTTTTTTTATTTACAATGTGAATTTTCGTTTATTATTCATATTTTCCCCTTACATTTCCACGTGTATCTTATATTTTCTTTTTGTAATATATTTCTACTATATATATAATATATATATATATATATATATATATATATATATATATATATAAGCATATACGTATTTCTCGTGTTCCTTTCTGCTGAAAGAGCGTAGACTCGAACGTAAAAGATTTTCTCGGGTGACCGAACGTTAAACTAATACACATGTTTGTTGTTTATACACCTGTCTTCGTCTTTTGTCTTTTGTGTAAAACATCGACGGAGGAGACATCAGCAGACGCATTTAAAGCCAGTTGCGGCTGCTTTGGTAATTTCAAGAAAAGGATTGGTGTTCGTCAAGTATGGCGTCGCAGTGAGTTCTGACACGAAGGAAGCTGAGGATTTTGTGCGTGAATTCTGTCAGCTCATCACAGCCGAGAGGTTTATCGCATAACATGTATTCAACTGTGAGGAAACTGGCTTTTATTGGACAAATATGCCCAGAAGAACCTACATAACTGCAGATGAGAAAAAAAAGCCAGAGCGAGCACAAGCCTATGAAAGATAGGTTAACACTTACCCTTTGTGCCAATTCGAGTGGAGACTTGGAGATTAAGCTGCTGCTTGTCTACCATAATGAAATATCACGAGCGTTCAAGTCACACACAATCTTGAAGGAGATGCTGCAGGTTATGTGGAGGGCAAACGTTAAAACCTGAGTCATCACGCAATTTTCGCTTAGTGGGTTAAACTTATATTCGGACAAGCAGCGAAAATGCCCTTCTGGAGGAGGATCTTCCACTCAAGGCTCTCGTCATCCCCGACAATGTGCCTGCTCACCCTTCTAACTTCGAAGATTATGTCCTGGATGAATTTAATTTCATAAATGTTCTATATTTCTCACGCAGCACCAGACCTATCTTGGAGCCCATAGATGAATATGTGATTTGTAATTTTAGGAAATTTTATACCAAACACCTGTTTCTCAGTGCTGTGAAGTCACTGAAAATACAAATATAACCCCTTATGTAGGGAACAATACAACACCGTCAACTGCCTGAAAATCAATATTGCCTGGCAGAATGTAACAATAGCGTTCAATTCTGTACGGAGGAAACGGTGGCCTGACTGCGTATCGGGAAGAGACTTCGATACATCTATAGTCGAGGAAATAGTGTCTCTTGGTAAGTCTATGGCCCACGAGGTTGACGATTGGGATATTAACGATTTTGTCGAGGAACTCTCAGAAGAGCTGTCGACAGATGAACTCCTGCAGCTTCGGGGGCAGTAGTATTTGTATTGGCAGAATGGTTAGCACGGCCGTTAGGTTCTGGGTTCAAATTCCGCCGAGGTCGACTTTCATCCTTTTGGGGTCGATAAATTAATTACCAGTTACGCACTGGGGTTGATATAATCGACTTAATCCGTTTGTCTGTCCTTGTTTGTCCTCTCTGTGTTTAGCCCCTTGCGGGTAGTAAAGAAATAAATATTGGGATGTGGTGGAAGTGATTGGTTCCCAAGAGTAGGGCAGTGTAGCGAAGAAGGCTATTTCTACGAGTGACATTAAGGCAGCGTTGGCAAAATGGCAGCATGTTTCGGAATTTGTAGAAAAACACTTTCCTGAAGATGTATCCACAGGTCATGCAGCTACTGTATTTAATGACACTGATCTAATGCATTTTCGCAAGATTTTGAAAGACAGGAAAAACAGACTTCTCCTCGCAGAAGTGGTTGTGTGGTAAGTAGCTTGCTAACCAACCACATGGTTCCGGGTTCAGTCCCACTGCGTGGCATCTTGGGCAAGTGTCTTCTGCTATAGCCCCGGGCCGACCAATGCCTTGTGAGTGGATTTGGTAGACGGAAACTGAAAGAAGTCTGTCGTATATATGTATTTATATATATATATATATATATATGTATGTGTATGTGTGTGTGAGTGTGTGTGTTTGTGTCTGTGTTTGTCCCTCCGGCATTACTTGACAACCGATGCTAGTGTGTTTACGTCCCCGTCACTTAGCGGTTCGGCAAAAGAGACCGATAGAATAAGTACTGGGCTTACAACGAATAAGTCCCGGGGTCGATTTGATCGACTGAAGGCGTTGTTCCAGCATGGCCGCAGTCAAATGACTGAAACAAGTAAAAGAGTAAAAGAGAGTAATGCAACAACCCGCAAGTGAAGAAAGTTTATTCAAAAAACCTAAATTAAGCAAAGTGAGAGAAAGAATGCCAAAAGTTGCTCTTCCTGAAGTTTTAATGGAAGGAGATTCTCCATCCAAACAATAACCTTCCCCCTCGCGCACAATTCGTCCCGTCTTTTAAGGTAGTTAAACTAATAAAACTAGTTTACATATCTCTTTTGTATTCCCTATTTTTATTATGCTTTTATCATTGTCATTTTCCTTCTAGCTGCACCTTTTCTGTTTTAAAAGCCATAAAAAATAACTTAACGGTGGATTTTGGAAGCTAGAACGGGTTAATAATGTTTTAATTAATTTCAATGGAGAAAATTCATGGAAGGTATTGAACTCGTACTGCGAAGTATCACTGTATTAAAATCGGTAGAAACTATATCTCATGAATTTTGCCTAAGAAGAATTCTATAATCTACAAGGGTTTAAACATGATGGTTTATATAAGTTCCCCTATCGCATAGCTTAAAAGAATAGGTACGGTATTTTAGCCTTCCTATTGTATGTCAACAGTTTTGATACGACACGTATTATATATCACAGAGGACGGGGGAAATGGCATCGAGAAGCAAATGGGCTATGTGTTTACACCTGCGGTTTTATAGCTACCTGTAAAGTTATCTTTGTGGCAGAGTCGTCTAATAACTTGCCTTCGTAAACCTTCAACGGGGAAGACCTTAGAAATGTATCAATTGTTTTTCATGTGGTTAGAGCATGGAGCTTACGATCGTGAGATTGTGAGCTCGAATCCCGGACAGGGCTGCGTGTTGTGTTCTTGAGCAAGACACTTTATTTCACGTTGCTCCAGTTCACTCAGCTGTAGAAATGAGTTGCGACGTCACTGGTGCCAAGCTGTATCGACCTTTGTCTTTCCCTTGGATAACACTGGTGGCGTGGAGAGGGGAGGCTGGTATGCATGAGCGACTGCTGGTCTTCCATAAACAACCTCGCCCGGACTTGTGTCTAGGAGGGTAACTTTCTAGGTGCAATCCCATGGTCTGTGTCGTGACCGAAGGGGGTTTCCGAATAATATTTCTAAGCGACACTGAACGGCGTGAGGCTTCCAGTGCGTATTCGACTATGCATTCCACTCAGAAGAGCGAGGAAAAAATATAAAGTAACTTAATTACCACAGTATGTGGGTTTTAATGATCTTGCTTTTCGACATATTTACATAGTTTCTCTTATATGAATTCGTTTCCTAGAAATAGCTGCCAAATATCGCTAAAACTGTCTACGAAATGAAGCATTATTTGATGATCTCTGGTATAGACAATGTAGTGAGGCCGAATTTCCTTGCCCGCAGGTCAGCCCAAGGGATAATAGTCTGGCCTATTGCTATGCAGTCACATTGATACAGACATAAAAGCCGTTTCTACTGCCATTGTTGCACT